>NC_036238.1:3962601-3963779 GCF_002742605.1 Olea europaea var. sylvestris | reverse complement strand
TGTGTGTTTGTTCGCATATTTATGCGTAAGAAAATGTTGGTCATAGGAGCGTAGAGCTCAGAGAAGATGAATGTCGATGTTCTTCAAACTAGATATGACTAATGGCTCCAATTAAGAGGAGCACAGCTTTCAACAAGACTCAGGACTCACACAATGGACATGAGTATGGGAATATATAAATCATACTAGTCACTGAAGGCCTGAACTACAGGAGATGGACGTGGCAAATTCCAATTTTCTGTAAGTTGTGAGAAGAAATATGGAGTTCAAGCCTTCAAGTGGCATAGTACATGAAGAAAATACGACTAAAGTTTCCTATCAACTAGAAACTAATCCAACATTACTTCACAGGTTTGCCCGCATATACATAAAGAACACTTTAATCCTCTTTCCTCACTGCTATCAATTTCTTTATATAAGGCAGGAAAATGAACTATAAGAAAAACAAGTTTTTGGAAAATTTGCAGAAACCAACAGTCATTTCTTCAAGTTTCCACACAGGTAATGAAACACAAGAATACACCAATACAAAACAGCATATGACACAGCTAGAAAAACCCACAACTAGCATCCAGAAAATAAAAACCATTTGTAACAAAATAAAGGCCAAGAAGCCAAGGAAGAGGAAAAAACTGAAAATTGTATAAACAAACCATTCACTGCACCCCATGTGCCAAAATACTTTAGATTCTTTAATACTCTTCCCTCCCATCTATTAGTGAGTACCAAATGTGCCATTAAATGCCAAAAGAAGAACAGCACCAGAAGCAGCCCCCACATAGTTAAACAACACAGATATCATATTCTATAGGATTTGATCAAATCGTTCTAAATTTTGGTGAAATTAGAAAGATAGTTTTTTTTTTTTTCCTTCTTCAGTCAATGAAATCGAAACCCACGTGATTGATTACCATCACAGGCGAAAATGAAACTAGAGCAGTAAAATAATTACCCGGAAATTGATTTCAAAGGCCAATTGAAGTTAAAAATTAAAAAAAGAAATAATTTGCACAAGTATTAACAAACAAATTAGGAATACGAGTACCTGCAGTGAACAAGGGAGTGTTCGATTCGAATGGCGTTTCAACAGACCCCGAAGCGGAAGCAGTTCTCGTTTCTGGATCTTCAAGCCGAGTGTCTCGCAAAATTTGCTTAACAATGTATTTCTGCTGAATCTT
>NC_036238.1:3959056-3962501 GCF_002742605.1 Olea europaea var. sylvestris | reverse complement strand
GACCCATGGATTCGCCCCTAAATACAATACAGTAGAAGTGACATCATATTTTGCGATTAGGGCTTCTTCATATGCTAACAAGAGCCGATGTGCCAATGCGTCAAAATTTAGTGGGGAATAGCATATCGCAACTCATTTATAGGTACCAAAAATTTTGGTACAATCCCAACTTTATACTTCACAATTACCATCTTTAGCAGCCAATGAAACCATTATTTCATCAATTCCTTTCTCCATGTGTAGACATGGGTGTTATCTTTCTTGAGCAATTCCCATAGTTCTTCTGCATACTGAGCCATCCGGTTTTGGATGTACATCTTTTCACGTTTCTCCTAAGTTTGTTCTCTGCTAACTGCAAAGTCTACCCTGAAGTTACCTGGGTTTTTCTCCTTCATTTTCTCAAATTCCTGTACCATTAGAACATCCACAGTTTACTACTGCTGACAACTAATATCCAGTTTATTATTGGACTATCGTGAATTATAGGAAACGTCCTGGGAATGATGATTTCTGTACCACAGCAATTAGAAGTTAACGAAATTACAATGAAATTGTTCTTTTCTACGCCTAGCTAGTTGAAATTTGTATACTTGTGTCTTCTACTCAATTTTTTGATTGGAAGTTCATCGTACAGAAATAAACAAGTAGTCATATTAGTTTGTACTGATGTGTGAGCAATTTAATTCACCTCTTTGTAGAGAAGGGAACTGCTAGTCGGAACCCCCAAGAAAAGCCACGCTAGACCATTGAACTGCAGTACAAAAAAACAAATGATCTTCTTGATATTGTTATTTAAAAAAAAAAAATAATAATAATAATAAATAAAAAAGGGAAAGGAAAGGCGAGATTTAAATAAGTCAGTTAATTATGCTAGTTATATAGATCAAAGAACTCTATATATGAATAGCTGCAGACAATTGAAAATATAATGTGTGTCCCATGAAAGAACCTTCTCAAACTAGGATTTGAAATTGGCATTTATCAATTTCACACAAAGACAAGATGCACATACAAGTCTATAAGCACCATTTTCGAGCCTGTAAGATTGGGTTCCATCAGAAAAGGAGCGCCCAAGCCTTTAAAAATTGACTATTATTTATATATTTAACCAATGCGGGATTTACCTTTAATACAGCCCACTTGAAAGCTTGACTAAAGGAAGAGAATTGTCATACCCAATACAATGCATTGTACACATTCAAGATTTCATGTTTTAGGCACTACTTCGCAACAACCAAGGTTGCCTTTAAGTTCACATACTAATATGTGGCTGGCCAATGTTTCTTCCCTCTAGATGCTTCTAGTAATTGTGGCGGCACAATGAAATGAAGTAGGTCATTTTGTTTTTCTTTGTTTATTATTAAATGCAATATAATAGGATCAAGAAGACAATATAGATGTTAATGAAGAAGATATCTTAATTGCCTGTGACCTACCTTGTAGTCATCGTGCTTCTCAAAAAACATTTTCCACAAAAATGAGCGGAAAGGGGCAATTCCAGTTCCGGTGGCAAGCTACAATGAAAAAATTCTAAATTTAACGAGGCTCAATCGAAATGAAAAGTTTAAACATAATTTACAAATCCAGCAAAGTGCACAATGTTTTAGATGATAACAGAAGAAAACCATCAAGACATTATACCATTATAATGGTAGCATTAGGATCTTTGGGCATGAGCATCTCTTTCCCAACAGGTCCTGTGATCTTCACTTCAGCACTTCAGCTCATGTCACCTGGAAACCAGATATTTTCAAGGCAGGTTGTACAGCATAAAGCATGCTAAATTGACAGGAAAATTTCTTACTCAGAGGTGTTCAATACAAAAAAAGTATCTTCATCTTACTTTACAAACTGAGAACATGTGTATGCTTATTGTACACGTTTTCTTTTTTAATTGTAGAGTGAATTCTTACATAAGAAGTTTGAGCAAACTCCTTTCACTATTTCCCCTTGCTCATTGGTGTAGACAAGCCTTTTGACACACAAAGACACCTATATGAAGTGATAAATTGATAATAAATTTATCGTCAAATATAAAGAAAATAAAAATAAAAATTGACAGTTATTGTCTTAATATTGGACCCTGCTAATCAAGATACATATAATACCTAAAGCTGAGACTTACAATCTTGGAGTCTCCAAAGTCACCGAGGGCACTGCTGGCAATTGAATACAACCTCAATTTGTGAGGCTTCCCGTTCTTGTCATTACCATCTGGAATCACCCCCAGTGGATTGGCCTTCTCCGTAGGGGATCTCTCCTGATCAACACAGCTAATTAATCAGGTTCAATAAATGGAACTAATCACCATTGCAGATGAACCAGTTGTTGTTCTTGTCACTATTGTACTTCCAGTGATTTTTATATTCCGAAGGTAATCCTGGGATTATTTGCATTATGATATTCAGGCTGTACTTTTCCAGCTTTATATTATATCCATGGCTTACAAAATTGAATATAAGGAGGCCTATCCCAGCCGATTTGAGCTGTAGCAATCACCATAGATCCAATAGACATCCATGTGTTCCTCCCTTTCTATGAAGGCAGAATATAATCCCTAAAGCTAAGGAAGGGCAGGGCCAGTTATTCACGATACCAATTATTTCGTTTTCTGGAATTGGCAGTGCACTAGTCAACTTCAATTATTTTCTCTCACCTTTAATATCAAGCCTTAATAATTTTATCTTTGAATCATAAATCCAGCACTAGCACCTTATATTTTTAGTCTCGTAACTAATGCACCTTATATTTTTAGTCTAATAACTACTGCATAGTGTCTTTTTATTTATTTTTTTTAAAATTATCAATACTAAATTTGCATTTTTGCATTAGCCACCTCTACTTTTTATATATCTGATTATAGACACAAAGATAAGGAACACATTACCAACTAAGAATGGCCAAAGAGAGCCACTTCTGTTGTAAATTCATTACTTGAGAATGAACCAGATCTCCCCAAGTAGGATTCAAACCTATGACCAATTGCCTAACGATCTGTTTGCTGCTGAGCTACTAAGTTCAAAATGGAATAAGACAATGTTTCTAATTAAGTCAATTCAGATCACTCCAATGCTTTATTGCCTTTGTTTGAGTTCAGATTAATGGGTAGCTTGTGAATCTACATAAATTTTATCAAGTATGTGAAATATTATAGCTGAAAGTGCTGCATATAAAATTATGCAGTCTTTTGTCTATTTGTCTAGACAAGCCTTGGCTAAGTCGTTGATCTTGACTAATACTTTTCATTTCCCATCTGATTGAATACCAATTTTGCTCCACTTAACATCATCTATCCCTATGGGGATTTTTCAGTCATAGTTTCTATAGGAACTGGATGGTGATCCTATTTGGTGAAAGAAGTACCTTCTTCTATCAATAGCTTATTATTGAAATATTACTCAAACCCATGTTAAACAAAATGCATATAAAATGAGGAAATGTTTAG
>NC_036238.1:3942115-3956215 GCF_002742605.1 Olea europaea var. sylvestris | reverse complement strand
GTGAAATGGGTACTTTGACACTAGAGAAGGCAATTAGTAGTGGTGAAATGAAACATGAGCATGCCATTTATAGACATCTGATAGACCCCTTATTATTCAGTTAGTTAGCAATTAGCAAGGATACTCAAAAATAAGGCTCGGCTCGAACTGATGCTCTGTCCCATCAAACCTCAAGCTGAGCCAGCCCGAGCTTTTCTCGGGCCAAGCCACAAGTCGCCCAAGTCGATGAGCCAAACTGACATCCCTAAACATGTGTAATGCGCAAACTAGTGCCATCGCATATCCAGAGGTCTTCAGAGCCCTTGTACGGTGAATGAGTAGATAAATTATTTGGTTTGATGAAGGCTGATTGATGAGTGAATTTCACTCATTGATTTAATGTCTCTTAAACTTGAAATATTTGGTTGTTTTCGAGAAAAGTAGAACGTTTTGATGCTGGTATTCGTGTTGTTTTATAGGTAAACCAATTTGATGAAATGGTGAGTTTGAAGGGTGGAAAGGAGTCAAAGTTTCACAGAAGTGAATGGACAAGAAGAAGCATCAAGAGGCACGTGGAAGACGATGGAAGAAAGAAGGAAGAAAACCAATTATAACACAGCGCCCAGGCACTGAACACGCAGAGGAAGCAGAACTACAGCGCCCAGGCGCTACACAAACTGAAACGAAGCAAAAACGCAGCGCCTAGGCGCTGCATGCCAAGAAAGGAAAAACGAGATTTTTCAAATATTTTTTGACCCGGCCCAACTCCAACTCGTAATGCAAATCAAGGGGATTATAAATACATATGGACAACGTAAGAAAGTAGGTTTTGACAACTGAAGAAAGGAGGCAAGGAGATACACTAATTGAGAGAAGAATCATCGGATCTTGGAGAAGGAATCAAGCTGCAACCTGAGTTTTTTCTCATCTTTCTCCTCCATGAGATTTAATTTATATTTTATCATGTTCTTCTCCTCAATCATGAACTAAGTTATTAAATTTAGGGTTTGATGTAACCTATTTGAGACATGATTCAATTTCTTTATAGTATTTCCATTTAATTTTCCAGAATTGATTTATATTGTTCTTGCTTAATACTTTCGGTTGCTTGATCACCAATTGAATGAAATGATGCTCTAAGTTTAACGTTCGAGAGAGGGAAATTTAGACATGATCTAAGAACAATATAACCTAGATTTGTAGATTTCGAGAGAAAGTGCAATTCTTTGAGGGTAAAACAAGAACCTAGTGCGTGACAATCTTTATAAATTTAACTCGGAATAGAGATATTGGGGTTGAATTATAGAGATAGGTTCTATTTGACGCTCGAGAGGGGGAAATAGAGTTAATTTAGGATTCTTGCCTATGAATTCGGGAAATAATTAATGGAAGTATCTATAGGGGTTGAGAATTATGTTGATAATACGGTGAAATCACCCCCTAGACTTTATGAAATTCTGAATTAATCTTTAGAAATTGCTTCACTTTTCTTGCATTATCAAATTCATCGATATTAGTTTAGCATTCAAACATCAATTTAACATCCGATTATCTAGATAAAGTAAACGCAAACACAATTATAGTACTCAGTGGAAGTCGAATATCAATCCCTATGGGTTCGACACTTTTCAATTCTTTAATAACTACAAAACTTGACACCGTGCGCTTGCGGTATAAAATCACGTTACATAAAACTCGTGGCACTGATCCAATTAAGAAGCAACATGGGCACAGTGAGTTGTATGTATGATGATAGGATTGGACAATGTAGAAACTGAAGATTGATAGATTTGATCACGGTGAATATCCGAAATTCGCACACAGTTTCACTATATGACAATTGTAGTCAACTAAAAAATATGAAATATATGGAGTTGTGTTTAAGGTTCCGTAGTGATTGCTGATTGAGGAACATAAGAAAATAGAGATTTGAAGAGTTTGTTGTTCAGCCATTGTAATGGTATGCTTTTGTGATGAGAAAACTTAAAATGTGATTATAGAAAGAAAATGAATAAGTTTTTAATGAAAACTTCCCATTTGTTTCGAATTATGCTGATGTGAAAAAATTGGTGAGTCAAGGATGGACTCAAAACTAAGGAAATGATCAACTTTGGAGGTAATTATTGATAATGATCATGATACTATCAGCCAGCATTATGAATTTTTTTATGATATGCAGCCTCTATTTAGGCTCCATTTTTCCAAAATTGCATTTTTCAAAACTCATTTTCAACTCCACATTGTCCTATAAAATAATGTTATATGTAAACCCAAAACCTTTTTTTTTTTTTTTTTTTTTTTTCAATTTTAAATTTTCAAAAATAAAAAAAAAAAACTGTGGCTTGGACATGGATTATGCCTGTAGGAGAAGAAATCCCACTCTAGTTTTAGTCAAGGACAAAAGAAAACCATTGCTCTAATACCACAACATAAATCAAATTAGAGAGAGTTTCCCCAGAACCACTTAACTTCTCTTACTCAAGTATGTCTACCTATTCTCTCATCTCTACAGTTGTGGGAGTATTAATAAGAATTATAAACTAAAGAATGCTAAACGGATTGTTACAATAAGAAATATACAAATACTAAACATGTTTATTGTTAACACTTCCTCTAACATGAAAACTTCCATACATCTCACCACTGGCATGTAGAGTTACTGTTTACTAACAGTTGTCCTTCATATATTTTTGATTTGTGGGGTGAATTCCATTTCCAAGCAGTCAATTCAGGAAACGTAGTCGGCAAAAGAGGTGCCATTGTCAGGGAATGGAGTTAATCATTTAACCAGTTTATTCAATTAGATCTAAAGTAAATTATAGTAAAAATTGAAGATTTTGATGGGTTACCCTCGGTGCTGAAGACCATATGCCAGGCTTCTCCCGGGGCATCATCTCCAGTGATCTTTGTGTTGAGAAGGCACTTGCCAATATATGGTTCCTCAGGCCTGTATTTGTTGACTGTTACACTTTCATCCTGTTTCTTTGAAACCTTCTCAGACTTGGCAGTGGCCTCTTTTGTGACCTGAGCTCTGACAGATAAAGCCTCGGCACCATAAGCAACATTTCTGAATAACTATGAAACCTGCAAATATTAATAACCAAATCCTACAATGTGAACTCAAAATAAAATATTGGCTAAGAATCCCACAAATGAGAACAGTTATATTAGGTCAATGCCCAACATGAATGTCTCAAACAATTCGAACAATGAACAAAGGTAAATTATTTGCTAGGATCGATCTAGTGAAATCAAATCAACGTGATATTTCACTAGGTCATGGCCAACTCTATGACCAATTTAACAAAATAATTGTGAACTCAATCATAATTGTGACAGAAAACCCTACAAAATGAGAAAAGTTATTATACCTTGTTGAATTTGACTCTTTCAGGTGAAACAATGGAGGGTTTTCTGGTTGGAAGGGAAGTAGAATTGGAGGAATGAAGAGAGACTTCAGCACTTATTGCAGCAGCCATGGCCGTGTGCAGGGATAGAAAGGGTTAAAGAAAGAAAGGTAATAGAGTAAAAAAAAAAAAAAGTGCGGTCGCGCTAGACGTATAGAATGGTTCTTTCACAGAGCCTTCACAGAATGACGTATCATTTGCCTTGAAAAATGAATTTTCCAATAACAAAAGAAAACAACAATAAAGGAAAGGAAAATCCTCTCACCATTTGGAACCCTAAAAATCGCCTCCACCTCCATCCAGTCGACGGACGAATCTCCTCCATGAAATCCACCTCCGGCCGACTGATCGACGAGTCGCCTCTGGGAAGACCACCTCCGGCAGCCCGATCGACGAATCGCCGCTGCAAAATCCCCGTCCGTCAACCTGTCTTGCTTCCCCTTTTCGTGGATTCGGAACGTCGTAACCATCTCTTCCCCATTTTCAGTTTGTGGAGTAGTGTCCTCCCAGTATCTGATATCTTTTACCTTCAGGTAAGCCGAATTTCATTTCGTATTTTAGTTGTTTCAAGAAGCTGGTGTTTGGTAATTTTGGGATTATAGTGGTGTGAATGGAAGATTATGATTATGAACGTTGGGCAAAAATTCGATTTGCGAAATTTGATTTCTGGAAACTTTAGAATTTGTGCAGTATTCGGCTATGTCTTACTCAATGATCCATTTCGCTGGAGGAACATATTTGGATTATGGTTGCACTAGTTGGGATGGTTATTTATTCATATTACTGTGTTTTTGAGAATTAGAGAAATGCGTAAGAAAAAAAGATCCTGCCACGCCTAGAATTGTTGTTATTGATTTAAAGAAAGAAATCATAACATGAAAATAGTGATGTTATTCCCAAAATCAAAGAAATTTGAAATCAAAGAAATTTTGTTTCTTTATGTTAAGCAATATACCTAAATCTTATGAACTTTATCGGTTATGTTAAATTGTTGATCAATCAAACTAAAGTATCTTTCAGTTTCCTATAAACTGGGAATTCTGTGGACCTTTTAATTTGTATTAGATTAAGAAGTGAAGGGGTTGAAGCTTTTCTGTAAAGGAAAATTCCAGTTTTTGTTGCAGCATTATAGAAATTATGTATTTTTCTAAGTGGGGTTGGTAATTATTTTGATAATTTGCCAAGTTGAAAGAACAAAGGGACCTCTGAATTTTGGTGTATTTCTCACGCTGCCGAATTCATTGTTGTTTTTGTTCCAGGATGAGGGGGAGGAATGTTGGTGTCTGTCACGGCTGTAGAAGTACGGACACTTCTTCCTGAATTGCCCGATAAAACGACGATGCCCATGGTGTATGCATGAACTGCAAAAATGTTTTGAAGTTGAAAGGGAGACAAAGAACAAAGGGCGATTATTCAAAATATGTAGTGTTAACTGTGAGTATTTTGATTGGGTCGTCAATGAAAAATCAAGCAGTGAATCTAGCACGACTAATGAAGCAGTGAATCTCGAAGCCATCGAGAAAGTCGAAGATTTGTCGACCATGTTCGACAATCTAGCTAGAATAGTTGAAAAAAGAGACATTGAAATTTCATTGAACGTGACATTCCATAAGGGAAAGGAAACTGCCGAGGTGAATGGAATGAAAAAGGGAAGGGCCGCGCTTCATAGATAGTAGGCAAAACTGATATTTTGCAAACATGTTTTTGCTTGGCGATTGCTATCGAAAAATTTATGTAAAATATGGTTTTGTAATTAAATGTTTGACTTAATGCTAGGTAGAAATAGTTCTTGTTGCCATATCAATATGTATGAACTGAGGACAGGACCAGTTGCAACTTTTGAGAACTAAAGATTTCACATTGCCACAGTTTCTCCAAAAAAAGAGAGAATTTGGCACACATGAAACATTTATAAAAAAGAGACAATCTGGTACACATTCGGAAATAGAATCTCAATTGAATTCTGCATGGCTCTGTCTTGATCAGTAATTATTCCACATGGAGGTTGATCATGCATGCACTGAGCCACATCCTAAATAGCTAGACAAATGTACTTGTATTCTCATTTGATAACAAGCCACAACCAAGTAGTGTCGATTATCCGTAATGATTCATACCAACAAAAGGTGCGAAAGGCATGTGATACTTATTCGTCAAATAAGTGGTATCAAAGGTTACAACATCGTCGAACTCCTTGTAAACTTGCCTACATCTATTATCTACCCAAAATACATTCTTAACCCGAGACTCATCATCCAAATCCATAGCGAAGTAAAACCCGAAGCACCGTGCTTGCATCTATGAAAAGTAAGATTGAATGCTGCCTCTCCAAGTTGTACCGTCTGATTTGTTCAATATAATTTCGGCAATCTTTTTCAACACAAGTCATATTCTCATACTCACCTGCCTCCACAACTACAGAGTTGAAAGTTTTGTGCAGTGGAATTCCCACTATGTCATTTAATTCAAGCTTTTGTTTTACATTTGCACTTAATTCCCGATTGCACCGAAACAACCTAGACTTCGAAGGACTTGTTTTATGGTTATACTGGAGGTTGATGGTGTTAATTCTCCATGTGCCATGATAGTCTGCAGATGCAGATATCCATACTTTACAATCTGTCTGACTTGTTGGTTGCGGCCTCAAAGCACTATTTGTATTACTAGACCTTCAGCCTTCACGACTACATGTAAATGTCACAAATCTAACAACTCTGTCATCCCCCTTTTTCGAATTTCTTTTTCTAACTGGAAAATCAATTGCATAGGCATATTGTTTGTAGAAATCAAAGAACTCCTTTTCATCTTTAAACGTCATATCCACCTCGAGCACAATCTCTTCATCTCCTCCGAAGGTGTCGTTATCCACAATGTTGATATTGTTCGAAACTATCTTATTATCGGATTGCATGAAGCCATTTTCGTTCCCGGGTTCCGTAATTTCACGCTCTACGTCCAGGTAGAAAGATAATGTTCAGCAAAATAAAAATCAATAATAGAAACGAGAAGCAATATGATGAAGTACTTCAACTAACTTGTTCAAGGAAAATGGTAGTTTAAGCGTCAATAATTAGTCTCAAATAAAAGAAAAATTAGTCCAAATATTTCACCTCAAGTTCCTGATAATTGTTGGAAAATTCATGTAAAGAGAAATATTTAAACTTGTCTACCTTTTGTGTATAGCATAAGACATATATAAAATCAAGAAGAAAACGAGTGCCAGAAGTAGAAATAATGGAACAAGTGCCCAGACATAAAAAATCTATTTTCCAAAGAAATCAACACTGTAATCTTCTGAAGGCCCTAATTTGTGTGCCTATTTATCTTCCTCACTTTGACATACTTGTTCCCCTGTTTAGTTCGTATTTACGAACCCACAAAATCAAATGCAACTACAATAAATTACTTCCTGTACCCACTAATTGTTTACCAATAAACTCTAGAAAAATAATGAGGTACCTGACGTTGGATATTTGGAGAGAACCTCAGATTCTGCTTTCCTCTTTTCGGTGAAGTAACCCTACGAGTTTTTCGAACTAAAAATTGCACAAGTCGAATGCCCCTTTCACTTGCCTTCACGGGATGGAGGAGACGACCTCCGATCGGTAAGATTAATTGGGATTTCATGAGAAATAGCTTCGTTTCCTTTAAACCATTTTAGGGCTCTGTTTTTGGGAAGAGAGAATAAGTCGTCAATCTCCTCCCTCCTTTTTTTTTAACACTACGGTTCCCGCCCTTCTCCTTTTCTTTTTGGGCCACGTCATTATTTTTTAAAAGTTCTGTAAGGGCTCTGTAAATGTGGTCTGTACATATAGAATTTTCCAAAAAAGTGAGGCCACTAAAGAGGAATTGGTGGAGGGGGAGAAAGTGAGTGATGCCATTTTATTGTTGTAGAATGTGTATTATTAATTGAGTGGAGTAGATTGCAAGGCCAACGCAATGCCACTTGTGATGACAATCGAGTTAGTCGGTTCGGGCCGTCTGTGGCTTGGCTCGAAAAAAGTTCGAGCCCACCCGACTCGAGGCTCAGGACAAGCCCCATTTTGGGGTGTCGGGCAAAGTTCGAGCCGGCCTGTATGGCTCGTTGGCTCGAGTTTACAAGCCTATATTTAAAAAAAATATACAAAAAAATTTAAAAAAAATGTTTTCAAGGTAGCAGCACATTGCCTTTTAATAGGCAGCAGATTGCTGCCATGTTTATAATAAAAAAAAAAAACCAAAATCAAGCCTGCCCAACTTGGTTATGCTCGGCTCGGAAAGACTCGAGCCAAAAGCTTAGGTCAAGCCTAATTTTTTTGGCCGAGTAAAAGCTTTTATTAAGCCTCAAAAAAAAGCTCAATCATTTTACTCGAGTCAAGTTCGAGCCTCGAATTCCGACTCGTGAGCCGGCTCGACACGGCTCGTTGACATCCCTAGGACAAGGAAATCACTCTATGAAGACTTAGATTTCCTTCTCTTTATTATTTAGGCTTTGTTTGTCTAGGATTCCAATACATTATTTTTTCTACCGTACTCATTTTTAACCACACATATGCATTAAAAATCAATCCCATAACAAAGAATCTGTTAAAGCTTGAAATTCCTTCCAAGTCAAAATCTGATGTGTACTCAAAATCTGATGTGTACACATTTTGTCTTCCAGTAAAAATCGATGTCCCTTTTCACTTGGTTTTTGGTTCATAATCATTATGTAGAAGAGATGGCCAAGTAGTCATCAAGAAGCACCAGAACTGCTATGCAGGATTGTGTTTAAACACCTCTCCAAACAGAAATGTTCACCTTTATACTTCTACAAATGGGACTACAACATTAGCAATGAAACATTTAGAATCACATGAATTGAAAACACAAGATTATCATTTGCATTTGCTTAGAGGCACAAATAACATTATATACACTGCATACGAATGAGAATAACCACAGTGATTTATCTGAAGGAAATATCAATTGTGCAACCCAACTAATTTAATATAATTTAGCAAAAAAATCTTTATTGGAATCCCCTAGATCCTCTTGATTGATAGAGCTCCAACTTTCCTTCGGCCTCTGCCAATAAATTTTCGACATTTTTATCAAGGGGAGGCAAAAAAAAAAAAAAAAAGGGAAAAAATAAAATAAAAAAGGGGGAGATGCTAGAAAGTATTCAAGAGGTAATCTAGGTTAGTTAACACACTGCAAAGTCTTGATCCTTCATGTTGACGTTTTGTTAGTAGAGTGCTTCTCTTTTCCCCTCTTAAGTACAAGGAGAACATAGATTATTGGTTTATTGTTCTCCTGGGCTAAGTAGCAGCTTCAGATTGGCAGACTGTGTATTGTGTCTTCTATGGGTACACAGTCTCGGAGAAGCAAGCCACCGTCTCTAGATCTACAATCGAAGGACAACGCTTCATGTTGACGTTTTGTTAGTAGAGTGCTTCTCTTTTCCCCTCTTAAGTACAAGGAGAACATAGATTATTGGTTTATTGTTCTCCTGGGCTAAGTAGCAGCTTCAGATTGGCAGACTGTGTATTGTGTCTTCTATGGGTACACAGTCTCGGAGAAGCAAGCCACCGTCTCTAGATCTACAATCGAAGGAAGAAATTTCCTGGCAATAAAATTTGGTGAAAGAACTTAAGTTCATCAAACCAAACCTCCTTAATATGCTCCAATAACTTGAGCACGCACTGTAAAGAAACACATTGAACTAGATTTGCACATTCAAAAGGCATAACTAAGCAATTTTCTCTATTCCTAAAAGAATTGAAGATGTTCACGATTTATCACTTGATCACTCACAATAACAATCTTTTAACTGTTTAATCTAACATCTCATCTTTTCTGCATAGAAGATCAGGAGATGCTGGCTTTAAGCCTCTGATGTAATTAGAAAATAAAAGATTTCCAATGCATTAAAAATCAGTCCCATAAAAAAGAATCTGTTAAAGCTTGAAATTCCTTCCAAGTCAAAATCTGATGTGTACACATTTTGTCCTACAGTTAAAATCGATGTTCCTTTCCACTTGGTTTTTGGTTCATAATCATTATGTAGATGATATGGCCAAGCAGACGCAGTCATCAAGAAGCACCAGAACTGCTATGCAGGCTTGTGTTTTTAAACACCTCTCCAAACAGCAATGTTTACCTTTATACTTCTACAAATGAGACTACAACATTAGCACTGAAACATTTAGAATCACATGAATTGAAAACACAAGATTATCATTTGCACTTGTTTAGAGGCACAAATAACGTTATATACACTGCATACGAATGAGAATAACCACAGTGATTTATCTGAAGGAAATATCAATTGTGCAACCCAACTAATTTAATATAATTTAGCAAAAAAGTCTTTATCGGAATCCCCTCGATCCTCTTGATTGATAGAGCTCCAACTTTCCTTTGGCCTCTGCCAATAAATTTTCGACATTTTCATCTTGGATCAAAGAGGCTTGCTTTGACGCCCATTCAAGCACGGTGAGTACCTCGGCTTGTGCAAGTTCTTCACTGTCTGGCACATTCAGAGCAATGTAACATAGCAGGATCAATGCACAACCTTGAACAATTTGTTCCCCAAAGTAGACTAGCTGAACCAGATGCTTTGCACCTCCCTCACTTATAATTGACTTGGAGTGATCTAGGTGCAGATAGTTATCCGTGCAAGTAAACTTTGTGAGCCCAATGCAAGCTTCTCTAAAAACTTGGGGTTCTTGTTCATCAAGCAACTTTACTAATGGGCTTATAATCCTTGTTTCTGTTGCCCTGAAAGTCCTTGCCAAACTCCCAATAGCCTTAATGCACGGTATAAGAAGTTCCGAATCACCTATTTCAATGATTCTCAGAATCTGATCAACAACAGCTTTGCAGGCAGGCGAATTAGGCTTGAATGCTGATCTTCTCAAATCAGCATCTTCTTCTGCTACTGCTGTGATCTCCATCAATGCCATAGCAGAATTGTACTGAACGTCTTTTGATCCTTTCTCCAGAAGGACAGCAAAGCACAATAAGGCTCTTGATTCAGTGATGCTTTTACAAATGGGCGAATTTCCTTTAGCAAGGTGCCAAAGGGCTCTTGCAGCCATTGCCTTCATATAGGCTTTGGTTGCAGTGTCCTCCATTTCCCGAGCTTTATTACTAGCCCCCGAGAGCGACAGACTTTGCTGATGGTTGCTAATAGAATTTAGCATTGAACTGCCATTGCTTTTTGCAACATTATCCTGGTTTACTACATTGGCTTGTCCCTTCAATGCCATGCTACTGGTAACAACAGTGTGCATCCGATTAAGCGGCTGCTTATTCCCTAATGGATGCAGTATCTGACTCCTATCATCATCTAAATCATTAACCTTATTGGCACTTATATTGGCATTGGCATTATTATTACTTGCCAAAACAACAGCCTGGTGCATTGAAGTTGCTTTGCTAACAACAGCATACTTGCTATGCTCCTGCACAGTCTCGAAAGCCAGATGCCCAACGAGCAATCGGATTGTGTTATGCTGCACGAACAGATCTTGGCATTTGGGGTAATTAGCAACAAGCTCCGACACTGCCCAAGCAACCACTGCTTGCACCTTCATTGAACCTTCTTTGAGGATTTTCGCAAAAACTGAGCACGTCCCGGCGTGAATCAGATGTTCCACGCTTTCGGGATCTCGCCCCAGAAGCCCAATTGCCGTCGCAGCATTCTCCTGACCCTCCAATTTACCTTCCTTCAACAACTTCAACAGAGGGCCCACCCCGCCTTCCTCAATAATCAACTTCCCGTACCGATCGTTGTCCCGAGCCAGGGATACCAGTGAAGCCGCCGCATCGGATCGAACTTCCAAAGACCCAGTATACAAAATCGCGATCTGCTCCCATATGAGACCCAGAATGGGCTCATTGGCGGCGATCGGAGGGAGTCCAAGGTACCCATCATCGCGGTCCCCCGCTGAAGCCGAAACACGAAGAAGCCACGACACGTCGCCGATAGAATTCTCCAATTGCGACGACATTTTGCGAAACGCCGCCGCCGGGATGATGGTGAAAACTCGCTTGACAAGGCCGTGGCCTCTGCACTTGAGGACAAGGGCCAACGCCTTGACCAAAACCTGGTCAGTATCATCAAGAATACGGCGCGTGGGGCGCTCGTATAGGTCGTTGCTAGCGCGTGCAGCCTGGCGTAGCAGCCCGGCGAGCTTGTCAGTCTTGGACTTGAGTTCGGCGCATTCTTGCTTGAACGAAGCAGCCTCATCTGCCGCCTTTATCACCTGGTCGGCTAATTGGATCGGTTTTGCCAAGTTCTGCTTCACCAAGTCCGCCATTAATAACTGCAGATCCCCACAGCTGGAAAAAAAAAATTCAAGAACCAAGGCTCAAGTTGACCCAATTTGGGAGATGGGCTTTACAGAAGATCGAGGAATTTGTATGATTTTTCTGAGGATTTTGTAAAATAAGTTATTTGTTGTTTGCACTGAAGAAATTAAAGGCGTTTGGTATTGATCCAATGGGGATTGGAGGTGGATGAATGGGTGACCAAGTCGGAAAAGTTGGACTTGGACATGGTCAAACTTATTTGTTTTACTCCTTTAAACTTTTTTACTACTCTCTCATGTATTTTTGAAAATTAACTTTCTTTCTTCCACATGGAGGAAATAGGGCACCAAAGGGGTATTCATATTCAAGCAAATTTCAATAATACCATTGTCACGAAGAAGAAAGAAAGGAAGTAATCCGTCTCTCCATAGCCCTTTCAATGATCGGAACTAGATGCACGATGAGATTCACCATGGATAATTTCACGATTAAATTACGAGATTGACATGAGAATCATAATTTGCAAAGGGCCATTCTAACGTGAACCGTACAATTCTTATATGGCGTGTTCTAGCATTTCGGATGTTGGTCTAAATTCGTATCTTTAAAATCATCTTTATATTTTTATTTATATTCAAATGGATTTAAATTCAAATTTTTACTCTAATGAATGAAAATATCTAAATTTATTTTTCGTCTCTTGTGGATGTCAAAAAATGTAAAATTATTTTATATTTTTTGTCAAAAATACAATTTTCACATTTTTTTCCATTGGAGAGGTTTTCGACTAAATTGAAAATCTAAATTACAATTTAAATTTATTTTACACTACGATTGAAGATACTCTTAAACATGGTGATTTAGCAATAAAAATATATCACGACACCTCTAAATCTAGTTATATCGGATATGTTAACTTTATGAATAAAAGTGAAGTCAATGATAGACGTAATTGAAATAAAAGCATAAAATTTAATAATTAAGTTGAAACAAAATAAGGATGAGTTATCAAAAAGAAATTTCACAAAACAATTGGGTGAAAAAATTAAATTGTGTTTCTTGTCAAAATTATTTTTTTTGGGGGGAATTATATTTTTTTTTTGGGCTCCATTTTAATGAGATTTTGGGAAAAATATATTTTAGAATAACTATTTTTTTGAAAATGTGTGGTTAAGAAGAAGGAAATATTATTTATTTATTTATTTATTTATGAGTAATATTATTTTGTTAAAAAGTGTATGACTAAAAGAAAAAATAGGAAAAATATATATTAATGGAAGAAATGGGTGACAGACATCATAGCCACCATCATCCTGACATTAGGCCACTTTGTTAGAATTGGTCATAAAAGTTGATTGAATACTTTTGTTTCAGTTTATTATACGACGCCAGCTCATATATTATACACTGCCAACTACATCTTTCAATTATTTCTTTCTTTTATATAACAATTTGTTATGCATTATTATTATTAAACTCATGTTTGGTTTGAATAAAAATTGAATTTTGAATAAATTTGATGAATTGTGTGAATGAAAAATTAATAAAAATTTTGATTTCATAAAATGTTTAATGAAAAAAGTGTTTAAGAAAAAATGAATTTTATAAAGCTGATTTCATACTTTTGTTCCGGTATAGTAAGCCTATGTTTGTCTTTCATTAAGCTAAGACTCTTTATTTTTTCCCGTCAAAATTTATTTTCAATCACACGTTCACATGATAAAATATTTTACTATAAATTCAAAACTTTTTACTTCTTTTGAATAACTCATTTTTCAAAAAATCACTATTTCAAAACCAATTTTCCTTCAAAAAAAAAAAAAAAACTCTTTTTAATGGAAAACAAACAGAGACTAAATGAAATATTGTTGCAATACGTAATCATGATGGAATTGATAAATAAAGTTAATTGATTTTATAGATTTGAATTCGTAGTATCGAAAGTTCACAAATAATTCCTTCCAAAAAGACTTGTGCCCTTATCATAAAGGAATCAGCGAACAAAACTTTTGAAACGGTTTGTGATTATTTATCAAAAATATGATAATATGAAAAGAAAATAGGAAAATCTATAAAAATGTCCAGATTTATGCTTATCAATTGAAATGTATCTAATTTTGATAACTTTTTATTATATTACCATCAAAAAATATACCTCAATTAAAATAAGTTGTTATAAATACAATCTTTCACGTTTAATAAATTAGTCAAAGTTGAACGTACATTGTACGTTATTCTAAAAAAGAAAACTTTATAACTGATGTAAAAGTTATATTTGATACCAATTTGTTGGAGGATTTGATGAGTCTCGGACTAATTAAAGAAAATAAAATTTAGTATAGAAATTTAAGTATATAAATTTTTAGATACATGAATATGAATAAATTTTTCTATAATAACTCTAAATTCATATAATTCAATACTCATCAAGTGAAAA
>NC_036238.1:3939298-3941860 GCF_002742605.1 Olea europaea var. sylvestris | reverse complement strand
ATTTTCTATGGTCTTCGATTTACAGAGAAGTTAGAATAGGATTGGAACTTTTCATGTCACAATTAGGGCTGGACAAAATTTTCGAATCGAATCTATCGAATTGAGCGGTTCTTATTAAGTTAAATACCCGAACGGGTATCTGAATCGAGAACCGACGGATTCGGTTCGATTCTCAGTTCTAGATCAAAAGCCGAAGAACCGAATAAAAGTCAAATCTCCCTAATTTTTTTAATTAATTGATTTTAAATGGGCCAAATTATTTTATTTTTCTAAATAAATTTGTTAACTAGTTAATTTAGCTCAAACTCAAAAATATGATTTTTCTATTTCTAATTTTCAATTTAAAGCCAACTTAATTAAATTGATCTAAATTTTATCCAAATTTATTACTCTACCGTAGTGCCGGTTCTATCATTCGGAAGAAATCAAATTGAAGCTCGACAACACCCTCTTAATTATTGTGAACTCGCTATCTTTTTCTTCATGTAATTTTAACAAATAAATTTTTGAAGAATTCGGCAAGATATGCAAAAGACACATAAAATTGAACTACGTTATTTTATAAGAGTTAAGATTGAACATATCATTAGTTGAATTAATGTAGTTTTGCAAATATTAAAAAATTTAATTATAATACTGAACCTGAAAATCGAATGGAACCAAACCCGATCGGTTTCATAATTAAATTTAGACCCGATGATTTCACTTATTAAAATATTTGAAAATTTCTGGTCCAGTTCGATTCTTTTTAGAACCAAACCGAACCGGACCATTTCAACCCTAGTCACAATATAAGTGAAAGCTTGAGAATCACCTAGATTGGAAGGACAAATAATAAATCATACATCTGTAATTCGATCTACCACACCATCCCCAAAAAAATAGCAAAATCAAGAATCATCGAGTCATCTCATGAACACTTGCCAATATGGGTTGCATCAACCGAGTTTACTTGAATTGCAAATAGGAGTTTGAGATTTCTGGTTTTCAAGGGTTGTGTTGGTCTAGAATGGAGTTTAAATCTTGAATTGTATGATTTTTAGGAGGGGCTTCGAGTATATTCTCAATTGAGTTAGTGAGAGAATTTAGACAATGTCATAAATGTTTCTGTGTTTTTTTTTTTTTTTTTTTTTTCCAAAATGTGTGTACCAATTAAAAAATATATAAAGTTTGATTATTTGTATTATTTTACACGTTCACGTGAGTAAAACCTTTTTTCTTTCTTTTTTTCTTTCTTTTAAAAAATAAAAAATAAAAATACGTGGTATACAATTTAAATTTTATGGTGGTAATATAACTACATTTACAAAAATGATCAAATTTGGTTCCAAAATGTCCATTATACCCTTAACGAAGAAAAATAAGAAAATCAGATTTTTATTTACTGCAGCACTATCCTCAAGGAAATGAAGTTGCTTTAGTGAGAAGTTAACAATTGTTGGATATTGGTTAAATAAATCGAGAATTGAAAATCGATTAAAGTGACTTCGTATCGATTTCGGCCAAATACTCAAAAGCTCGACTCAATCCGTTTAGGCAAAATTGTTTGGTATATTTGGCATTTCGAAAACCAATATCGGATGAATGAGAAATTACAAAAAAGGACGAAAATCAGTGAATAGACACATTTTCATAAAGGTGCATTGTTTGGAAATGGTGCATGGTTTGGCCTCAACCATTAGTGAATAGACACATTTTCATAAAGGTGCATTGTTTGGAAATGGTGCATGGTTTGGCCTCAACCATTAGTGAATAGACACATTTTCATAAAGGTGCATTGTTTGGAAATGGTGCATGGTTTGGCCTCAACCATTAGTGAATAGACACATTTTCATAAAGGTGCATTGTTTGGAAAGGGTGCATGGTTTGGTCTCAACCATTTCGTCCACACCATTTCATGGTTTATAAATAGGACCCTTTGGGTGTTCTATTCCTCACAATTTGATATGAAAAACATCTCTCATCCTCTCTTCTATCCAAAATCAAAATCATTTCATTTATTTTGATTTTCCTTCATTTCATCCTTGGAGTACATAAGCCTAAATTTGGTTCGTTGTACTTGTGTTTTGGAGTGCTACAAACACAAGTGTAGCCGTTGTATCTTGGGAGTCGATTGCGGAAATCCGTAGGCACCGTTGCGGGGCAAATTCGACTTAAGGACAAAGAGTCCAACTCTTGCCTCGGCTTTGTCCCTACTTTCTTCTTCTTCTTGTTTGTGTTTTCTTTGCCGTTACTCTGTCCAATTTTCGGCACGGATTTACAAACCATCATTGTACTTATTTTGGCGTCACTATTCACAAAATTCATCCAACAATCTTAAGTCAAATTTCTATAAATTTTGTGAAAGTGACATTCTTGTTTGGATAAACTTGTTAAGTTTAACTTCTTCTTCACTTCTATTTTTGGTTGATCTTCTGTTTTACGTAAACAGAAATGAATACGGTTCTTAATACCGATACTACTTCGAATGAAACTTCGAACATGGGAACTTCTGAAGGAAGTGTCCCTACCGGTGTGATTCCTCCCGTTGTGAATACAACTACTACTAATGTGATTCCTCCG
>NC_036238.1:3925868-3938753 GCF_002742605.1 Olea europaea var. sylvestris | reverse complement strand
GCTTTCGTACATGTTTATGGTGACTATGATGAATTTATGAATTTTTCAAACTTAGGATATAATAGTGTGAACTAATTAATTAATTTTTTGATCTACAAGTAATGAATGAATTTTTATTTTTATTTTTATTTTTTTGTCTCTATCCCGCAATTTACAAATTAATATTATGTTAGCATTAGCCTATACATTTATATCCACACAAAATGTAATATCCAAATGAGCTCATCATCATCAGAAAAGCTTGCTTGCAAACTCCTCAATTTTCTCCTCCGCTTTTCTGGAAGAAGAATCGGCGAGATCTCTAACTTGGGACAGGCTCCTTCCCAACTACAACGCCACCTTCATTTCAAACAATTCTCCATTTTCTCTTCTCTCCATATCTTTTCCAATCAAGTTTGATTCTATGGACTCTTCCATCAGCTTGAAGAATCCGGCATTGCTCCGGTACATCTCAAACACCATTCCGACTTGCCCACTGTGCTCAATTGTGTTTACTACACTTGCTAAAGCACCAGCAACAACTCCGAGCACCACCGCCCAAGAGCCATGATTAGGAGACCCCACAAAAGCGGAGCCAAGTGTTGCTAATCCTGTGAGCACAGGACCACCAATGGCTAGAAATTTGTTCTGTTTCAAGGCTTTCCCTCCCAACGCCAAGTAGTCTGCTTCGTCTTTATTTCCTATAGCACAACTTATTTATCTCATTTCCTCCTTCAACATCCCATTCCAACCTTTCTTCCCATCGAGCCCTTTAGTCTGTCTTCGATGCTGCTCCGGCCACCACATTGCAGCCTCTACATTCTCCGGGAATTTCTCGAGCATTGCACCAAGAAGAGGAAGCGGCTAGGCCTTGTCAAGAGCCAACACTTTTTCCATCATTTCCTTTACATCACTAGTTGTAGGATTACCCATCGCTATTATCGTCTGAATCTAATTGTGAAGCTGCTTGAGCAACCTAGTTGCATTTCTTTGCTCCTCAGCAAGCTGAGATGGTTGAATCTTGTTCATTATGGATAGCATCCCAATTGCCAAAAGATACATGATGGTGGATGAAAGCTTTAACGCCACCACCGGAGCAGCACCACCAATTACACTTGTAGCCGCAATTCCTGCCATTGCAGCCATCGAGAGTGTGAGCGCATTAATCGATGTCAAAAGCAGGCCATTTCAATTATTTCTTTACTCTCCAATATTCTTGTACATCTCCACCCTATCTGCAACAGCCTCCAAGATTGCATAGAGTCTTGCCATTACCAATGGATCATGACCATTATTATCATTTCTTTTAAACATATTGACATCGATAGGGCTGCATTTTCTGTCAGTGCAATTGTGTAAGTCAAGTTCCTCTGCCATTCCCTTTGTTTTTAGCCCGGGAAGAGAAATATTTGTTAATCTCTCCTTTTTGGAAAGAAGTTGTACACAATGAAATTGAATCCATCATGAGTAACCATGCTTGGGAATTGGTTGAACTCCCTCCGGGAAACAAAGCTTTAGGCTGTAAATGGATCTTCAAAAAGAAATTGAAGACGGATGGATCAATTGATAAATACAAGGCTAGATTAGTAGCCAAAGGGTATAGACAAAAAGAAGGACTAGATTTCTTTGATACCTATTCACCCGTTACAAGAATTACGTCTATATGTGTCTTGATTGCAATCGCAGCATTGCATAATCTTGAAATACATCAAATGGATGTCAAAATCGCGTTTCTAAATGGTGAATTAGAAGAAGAAATCTACATGGAACAACCTGAAGGGTTTGTTGCACCAGGAAATGAAAAGAAGGTGTGTAGACTTGTAAAATCATTATATGGATTAAAACAAGCACCGAAGCTATGGCATGAAAAGTTTGATAAAACTATGTTGTCAAATGGCTTCAAAATCAATGAATGTGACAAATGTATCTACATTAAAAACGCACCTAATGAATATGTAATCATATGCCTATATGTTGACGATATGCTAATTATGGGAAATAACTCCAAAGTCATTTCCTCGACTAAGAAAATGTTAACAAAACATTTTGACATGAAGGATATGAGAGTGGCGGATGTAATATTAGGGATTAAAATCTCTGAGACATCCGATGGTTTGTCATTGTCTCAATCACATTATGTTGAGACTATACTTAAGAAATTTAAGGCATATGACGATAAACCGGTTAAGTCACCAGTTGACTTAGGTATTTACTTAGTCAAGAATACTGGTGAGCCCGTATCTCAATTGGAATATTCACGTGTCATTGGTAGTTTAATGTATATTACCAACTACACAAGACCGAATATAGCATGCATAGTCAACAAGTTGAATAGATTCACTAGTAATCCAAGTGTTGTACATTGGAAGGCATTAAACCGAGTTCTTAGATATTTAAGACACACGGTTGAATATGGATTACACTACTCAAAATATCCTGCGGTATTAGAAGGATATACTAATGCAAATTGGATATCTGACACTAAGGATTCAAAATTCACGAGTGGTTATGTATTTACCATTGGAGGTGGAGCCGTGTCCTGGAAATCGTCTAAGCAAACATGTATTGCTCGATCCACGATGGAATCTGAGTTTATTGCGTTAGACAAAGCCGGTGAAGAACCAGAATGGCTTCGTAATTTTCTTGAAGAAATTCCATGTTGGGAAAAGCCGGTTTCTGCGATTAATATACATTGCGATAATCAGTCGGCAATAGCAAGGGCACCAAATAGTATGTATAATGGTAAGTCTCGACATATCCGTCGGAGACATAATACCATTAAACAGTTAATATCGAATGGTATAATCTCTATTAACTATGTGAAGTCAAAAGAAAATTTGGCTGATCCTTTGACGAAAGGACTTGCAAGAGATCAAGTATACCATCTTTCGAGGGGAATGGGCCTAAAGCCTATTGAATAGAATTACTATGACGGAAATCCAACCTTGTAGATTGGAGATCCCAAGATCTTGGTTCAATGGGACAACTAAGTCATAAATAATTCGGAATAAAGAACTTATTCCCATTCCTAAAATTTAAAGTGCTATGTAAAATGTGTATAAGGATAAGAATACATATATATACTTTTAATGATTCATAACCTTGAGATAGAAAGGTATGAGATCACCTATATAAGTGTGAAGTGGGGCCGTTTCTACGAGAATTCGAGACTTAATTCTCTTAGAGTACTTATGAAACCAAGAGTTGTCCAGGGCCAAAATGGACGCAACCATGAGAACCGAATAGGTTAGATTAGTCATGGTGTTGGTACAGTTGTTTGGTTTTACACGAACGGCTGGATGGTTCAAGACATCGCGTTCACCAACTAGCCTAGTAAATCCGATTGTATTCAACTAAAGAAGGTTCAAGGCCACAAGCTACCTATCTTGATGCTACGACTTGTCGTGTGTACTCCATTTGTTAGAGTCTGCATTTTCATTTGCATTGCATTCGCATTGTGTTGCGCATATCGAGAAATTTCCATTCATGTGGGGGATTGTTGGATATTGGTTAAATAAATCGAGAATTGAAAATCGATTAAAGTGACTTTGTATCGACTTCGGCCAAATACTCAAAAGCTCGACTCAATCCGTTTAGGCAAAATTGTTTGCCACTTCGCCGCTTCGGGGCACACAAACGGGGATCGACCTGCATGTATTGAAGGGTATATTTGGCATTTCGAAAACCAATATCGGATGAATGAGAAATTACGAAAAATGACGAAAATCAGTGAATAGACACCTTTTCATAAAGGTGCATTGTTTGGAAAGGGTGCATGGTTTGACCTCAACTATTAGTGAATAGACACATTTTCATAAAGGTGCATTGTTTGGAAAGGGTGCATGGTTTGGCCTCAGCCATTTCGTCTACACCCTTTCATGGTCTATAAATAGGACCCTTTGGGTATCCTATTCCTGACAATTTTGATATGCAAAACATCTCTCATCCTCTCTTCTATCCAAAATCAAAATCATTTCATTTATTTTGATTTTCCTTCATTTCATCCTTGGAGTACATAAGCCTAAATTTGGTTCGTTGTACTTGTATTTCGGAGTGCTACAAACACAAGTGTAGCCGTTGTATCTTGGGAGTCGATTGCCGAAATCAGTAGGCACCGTTACGGGGCAAATTCGACTTAAGGACAAAGAGTCCAACTGTTACCTCGGCTTTGTCCCTACTTTCTTCTTCTTCTTGTTTGTGTTTTTTTTGCCGTTACTCTATCCAATTTTCGGCACGGATTTACAAACCATCATTATACTTATTTTGGCGTCACTATTCACAAAATTCCTCCAACAAGTTTGAATCGGTTAATGGCAAGAAATCTGACATTTTCTTCAGTCTCACTCCTATGTTTTGGATGCTTGAATTGACTTTCAACTCAGGGCGTTGAAATATTTTGAAACAACCAAAAACCCCCCAAAGGATATATAATGAAACATAAAAATGGTATACCTAACAAAACATTGTTCACGCCATATGATAACGAGTATGACAAGAACGCTGAATTATAGATTTTATTTTTTTAAGCCCTTGTTTGATACCGATTAAAAAAATCTAGATTTTAATTTAAATTAAAATCAATAATTAAGTTTAATAACATATTTTATAAGTCCCACGGATTTTCAACCACATATTTTATCAACTTTTATCAAAATATACCATAAATCTAATTTCAATCCCCACCAAACAGAAACTAAATCTTAAGCTTCCTAATATCCATATCGTCTTAAAGTTAGGTCAAATGTCACCCTCTCAAAGTTTTATTTCTTGTTATTTTCATAAAGAATAAACAATTAGCTCTTGTTATGATTTGAATATAAAATATATAATAATCAACTCTAAGTAATTATCGGCTCTTAAGTTAAATTTATTCCACACACAGACTGAGTTTTGGAGTTGATTATGAAACTTGATATAAAATCCTCTGTAGAAGGGATCAAGTATATAACAATTACAAATATTAAATCCTTTGAGTATTTTGTGTGGTACTAGATGTCTTTACTTGACCGCAGAATATGAACAACTTGGAGTTGATTAAAATAATTAGAGATACTTGATTCTTCAAATTTTAAATTAAAGAAATATGCATTTTTGTGTTTATTTACCAATACAATCAATTTACTTCATCCAATAAAATTTAATTTTAATTAACGACTTATATAAGTAATATAACATCTATTAGTATTGACTACTGATTAAACATATAAACAATAACATTTTTAATAATAAAATTTAGTAATCGCACATTGACTAGGGCTAATATGAATAAAAAGGAATTTATTTTTTAAGTAATAATCGTTCTTACACACATCAAAATTCTTGAAAAAATAAACTTTCAATTTACAACGAATCAATTGAAAATTGTTCTTTTCTAAAATACAACGAATGAAATAATTTTGAATTAACTATGATCTGTTCTGAAATTTACGAAAATTATGTTAGTAAAAAAATAATTGATTTCATTTAACTACTACCTATTCTGAAATTTACAAAAATTATGTCGGCTTTACAAATATATATTACACAAAATCAATGCAATATATCTAGAAAAGCTGGCTTGCAAACTCCTCAATTTCCTCATCTGCTTTGCCTGAGGAAGAGGATAAAATTATAATTTGGTTAAATTATTGACTTAAATTAGTCCAAATAGCACTGGACATATGGCCGTGCATAACGGGATTAATTAATTATAAATATACGCCATGCAAATTATCAATTTAATTTTGAATATATTTTTCAAATCTCCAAATTAATTCATGGGATTGAGTTTTCTCTTATTACAGAAAAAAATAAAAAATAAAAAATTCAGTGGGTCAGAACTCAGAAGGAGATAAGAATAATCATCTCCTAGTTGATATGATTTATATATGAAATTTATAATTAGGTGAAATTGTCAAATTAAATTAGTCCAAATGAAATTTGGACAATTAATTAGTCACGTTAATTTAATTATATACGACTGGTATTCATATACGTGACAAACTACTGCGACATTGCAGTTTGAACATATTTAAAATCTCCATGATTATTCATTTGAATGAGGTTTTTGTAGTATTGATAGCATATTTTTTAAGAAAGGCAACACAAATCACATTACTCACATGAAGCAAAAAATAATAATATAAATCTCCCAATTTATGTCTATTATGTATATGTTTATCATTAATTTCGAAATAAATATATTGTCAAATGTGAAAACGTTAAAAATCTATATTTTATTATGCACACTGTTAAGATTTATTTACATAGTTTGAGGAGAAATAAATAATAAAAAAGCCATATGACTTGTATAAAGGTAAGGATTAGAGAAAATAAAGGATCTCATGAATATAAAGGAGCTAAGAATAATTATATAAAAAAATATTGACTTGTTGTGATTTATGTATGTTAATATTTGTGTTTGAAATAATAGTCAAAATGGATCTGAAGTCTAAAATGTGAATACGTCAATGTTCTCCAATTTAATTACCGTGTTCGTTTGATCATGGACCTTAATTAATTCTGCATTAATTTAGCATAAATGTGAATAATTAAGTTATTTCAACGCTTCGTAACTATTTAATGAAATAAGTCATTAATGAAATGCATTTGACATAAAAAAAATAATAATAAATTACAGTTGTATTATTATGCTATGTTTGATAATACTAGTATAAGAAGAGAATAATAAAAAAAGATAAAGCATTAATTCTTCGCAACATCTTCACAAATTGACATTTCAGGACAAAACGGTAAATATGAGAAAATTACAAACAATCTAAATATTTTGTGAAGTCGGAGTTTCAATTTTTCAATGAAAAATGATTTTTGTTGTGAAACGAAGATGATACGAAATTGATCGAATACTACTTTTATTGAAGAAAATAAGAGAACAGAGTCACAGTATAAAGTAAAGATCTCAAACATACAAAAACAATGTAATTTCAGAGTAAATGAGATTTTATTATAATATGGAGAAAAAATATAAAAATTTGTGTTTACAATAATTCTAATTTTGTCAAAATCATAATGGAGAGGCAACTGCATATAGTGAATAAATAGGGGATATCCAAACTCCTATAATAGAGTTGTAGTTGAAGTTAAATACCAGAAAACTCGTTAAAAAGTGAAAAAGGGCCCGAGACAAAAACAACTCTGCTCGAGCGGGCGCTAGCCTCTCCGCTTTTAATGCTCCAGTGCCCAGCTGTCCCAAGGCGAAAATGCAGTGAGAAAACCCTTTCTTTCCATAATTTTAACATCTTCAAGTTCAATACAAATTATAACTCTCAATAGGACTTCTAAATAGAATTTCAACTAAAATTTGCCAAGTATACTTAAATATGATTCGACAATAGCATTCCAAATAAAATTGCTTTTAAAGTGCACTCTTCAACAAAGAATTCCGATCACACCTAAATTCTAACAATTTTACTTTTCAGGCCTATCCAAAAGATATAAGATTGGATATTCATGCAAACCAAAATATGCTTAGACGGTATTGGACATGATATCCAAGCAATCACGAATGTGTTGGGAGGCTTTTGAATATGTTTATAAATTTTGTGAAGTTATGAATATTTCAAACTCAAGACATAATAATACAGTGAACTAACTAATAAACCTTTTTTTTGGGTGTACAACTAATAAAAGAATTATTTTTTGTTTGTCTGTCGAGAAATTTACAAATTAATATTATGTTAGCGTTAACATTTACNTGAGATCTAAATTATTTTCATTGTTTAATTCATGTTTTGAGTATTGAATGTTCTTCTGCAAGTATTTTCATAATTGTTGTATTTAATTACTAGGAGGCCTACTAGTTTATTATTTGCTACAATCTATTACTTGGTTAAATATCAAATCCATAATTATTTGATCCATTTAACTCGTAAAGCAACTAGGATTTAATGGTCTACTGTGTTAGAAATTGTTAAATCTTGGGAAGTACGTTTGAGTGATCGAATACAACCGCTTGCGCTTGTATTATTTAGTTTCATCGGTCTCTCTAATTCTTAAGGCTCTTATTAGATTAAACCTCAACACTTGTCTTGGGTTGTTTAGTAATTAGGGTTAATTGGATCGCTTGTTTTCTAATTAATTGCAATTAAGGAGGGATATGAAAATAATTCCAACGATGAATGCTAAAAATATGGATTGATATTTATATGTAGATCAATTATCAGTTGTGAAATTTTGACGGTGGATGTTAACTTAGATCAAAGTTTGCTCTTTTGATTTATTTTGATTACTTAAATTTGCATTGCTCATTTTGTTATTTCTTTAAATTGGTTGTGTTATAATCAAAACCCCCGTAATTGTTTACATAGCATAGAGTTAGACTAGACACTTTTCGCGGAACGATCCTTACTCGCACTATTACATATATTTTTAGGAGTATAGGTTTTATTTTGGGTTGCCTGGGACAGCACACCAGTTGAGATGAAGATGAAACCTTCTATTATATTATTTTTAATTGAAAGACCAATTATTTGGTGGATTTATTTTCGTGATTGATATTGCAAGCATTGTTGAACCACTTGATTGCTTGATCGTCATTTAGGTAATTAGATGCTTGCTATGTTTTTGGGAGGTTCATGATAAATCTAGAACATTGTAATATCAAATGAGGATCGATAGGCCTTAGTAATGGCAGTTTATGGCTTTACAATCGTATGGGTAATTCCAACACCTATTTATCGTACTTGGTTTCATAATACTCTTAGACTATTAGGAAAATTTAGAAAAAGGCAAATCAAATATTTTGTAATAATAACATTCGAGTTTGATAACAAACTAATATAAAACAATTTAAAACATTATTCCTCGTGACTCGGTACATTTTCTCAATAAACTATTACTTATCAACGATTCCATAGGTTTGTTGGATTTATCTGAACACCTATCCCATCACTGATATCAATGTTTGGAAGAAAGTACTCTTAACATACTATACATAAATAGGCTTAGCTGGATGTGAATCTCCCTCAACTTCCTATAGCCCTACTTATGTCCATTCTTCGGATGAAATGGCATAGTATTCGTGCCCAAAGGAAAGATCACGCAAGCTATTGAAGTGGTTGAATCCTCTCAAAAAGCCAACATCTCGTAGGAGTCGTGGTGATAGACTCTCCCTTACTGTATGATGCCATTATAGGACAAGGTCAAGGAAAACAAAGAGATATTCTAAAGGTCCCACATTTTGTACTAACAAGTCGACCTAAATGCTAAGGCACCTTTAAATCCTTGAGTGCATGTGGTTCATATAGCTAACACAGAGCTAAGTTCACTAAACCAATGAAAAAGACCCACGATGAGAAAGTTGAGCCTGTTGAAGAACCAAACAAGTTTCAAATAAGTCCAGATCACACATAAAGAGAGCGCCACATAGGGTGTGAGCTGTAAAAACAACTCCCGTCCAAGATGAGATTGCAAGCATTGTAATACTTAGCTAATTTCTGAAAGAAAATTTAGAGAAATTTGAGATTTACCCTTAGTTAAAGTCAGATTGAACTATATGAATTTGTATCTGAGTTAAAGTAAAATACTTAGAACAATTAAGATTGTACGAAGACTATTAAGGCAAAATATTTTATTCCTTGATTTAAAATAAAATGAAAACTTAAAATAAGTCTAAGAAGGGGAGAGGGGTATTATCTTTGAGGAGAAGGTCATCCTTTGGGCCATCTTCATCTAGCCTATCACGAACATCGAATTTAATAGTTACTAATGAACTAGAATTAAATATTATTTCTCGTGAGACGATAAATCACAACTCATTTTATTATTACTTGTCAAAGATCTTATGCGCTTGCGGGTTTCACACGAACAACTTGGAATCCTTCATGTCGGATATTCAATTCGCATGACAATATCCTTCCAATATCGAAGGATATTTTTAAAAATGTTATCCATATGTTAAGATATACTTCAAATACCTAAGAACCCTCGTTAGTGCCTTCCAATGATCATGGTTTGAATTACTTGTGAATCTACTAATTTAATCACAACGAATGCTATATTCGATCAAGTGCATTTTGTAATATACATTAGATTACCTATCACTTGTGAATACTTTAATTGTGACGTACATTCACACGTATTTCTGACTAAATTTGTGTCAATTGGGGTTTTCGTAAGACTTTCCTCACACACATTATACTTCTTTAAGTATACTCTCAACGTAATGAGATTAAGAAAGTACAATTTTTTCCGATGTTCTAAAGATCTAAATCCGTAATATCACATTAGCCACATCCATGTCTTTCATATCGAAATACTTTATTAGTATTTTCTTGCTGGTAAGCAACATTTCGTGACTATTTCTCATTATCAACGTGTCGTCTGCATATAGAAATATAATTACATATGCATTCGATGTATGTTTAATGTATACACACTTGTCGCACTCGTGTATTTTGAATCCGCATGACAACATTATTTTGTTAAACTTTTGATGCCACTGTCTAGAAGCTTGTTTCAATCTATACAATGAGTAGCTATCAAAGAAGTTAAGTCATTTTTGCCTATACCCTTCATAAACAAAATCTTGAGACAGATAAGTCAATATCCTTTTGTTAAGTCCCAAGACCAGTTGGCAGTCATAGTTCAAAAGCTATGAGCTTCTACAACTCACAAGCATTACAGATCTGCATGCTCCAATTTGAGGGGAGTAGACAAGTATTAAGGACAAGAAATATGAAAGTCAAGTATTGTCCCGTCCAGCAGCCTTGAGTTAGGAGGAAAGCAAGCATTGGACTAAAATACGTTAGTAATGAAAAGACTAAGCAGGAAGTCTGAAATCGTTATCATTGCTGTCTCGCCTTTCCGATGACAGCAAAGAAAATGTACAATAACGAAACCCTGTCCAGTAGCCAAAGCAACAGGTACATGGCACGTCATATTACAGACAAGCAGATGAGAGGCGATTCACATTGAGAAAGCAACTCAGACATGACATTCACTATCATCGCAGACCGACAACACCAATATTCAAAACTACATTTTCCATTAACCTCGATTTACAGATGAGCTAGTCACGTTTCGTGAACTCATGCTTGCAGTTCTTAAAAGCCTCCGGAATTCCGATAAGCTTATCTTCCCATCTTTGTCAATGTCTGCTTCTTCTAAAAGCAGGTCCATTGAACCCCGTAGGCCGGTATGCTGCAAAATCATAACATAGTATAAGAAGAAGCCACTTTTACACACTAATTTTTTATCCTTTGCACATTTCGTGTAGAAAACATTCACATCATACACGGGCTCAATAGCAAGCAATCTTGATCAACATTAGTTTTCGTTGGTCTAGGAAACTATTAAAGTTTTATTTTTTATTTTTATTTCAATAAGAATACAAAATATGTACCATTTTAAGCTCCTCTGTGGTTATAAAGCCATCTCTATCAACATCAAATTTTTCAAATGCAGCATGTGACCTTTGCTGCCACTTTTCCGAATTATGCTCCTCTAACTGATGAACGTGCAGGGTGGCTGCAACAAACTCTGAGAAATCCACAAGCCCATCCGTATTGCTATCAATCTGATCAGCCCATAAAGTACGGAGTTCAGTAAATTACTGATTAAATTCTGCAAATGACCACAATGAAGATGATGATGCATTGTTCAAGTGAGACAAAACATACCGCCTGAAGAATTTCAAGAACACGCGAGTCTTTCATTTTCCAAGGAAGATCTTTGGCAAGGGCCTGCACTCAAACACGATGTGATAAGCATGAAAATATCAAATAGGTACATGTCATCTGCTCATTTTTATTTTCAAGAAAATTAGAGATTTAACTTAAGTCTTGTGCAGGCGTACCAGCATCTCCTCCTACAAACCAAGAATATTAAATGAACAGAACACTATCTAGATATATCCTCCATACAATCACACAACAAAACCAACCTGTCTCATTTCCTCAAGACTAATGGAGCCATTTTTATCCACATCAATTGCATCAAACTGATCTCGGAGATCAGCCAGCTCCTCCTCATCAAGTGTGCTAGCCAACGCCTGAAATAGATAATTGATGTTAATTTACTTGCATTCATACTTTTCAGCCAAACAAAGGAAATTATACATGAGCTACCCGTAGAGCAAACTGTTTCAGTCGACTGTATGTCACAAATTGCCGCATGTTGTACAGAACGGATATGTCTAATGGAATCTCGGAAGCTTCACCTCCTTCCCGAACCCATGGATGTGCTGGAAAAGTTAGAAAGATCAGCAAATTAAACCAGACGTAGGCAAAAAGATTATAACAAATATCACTTAATGGAGGAAATGGATATTAAAAAAATCTTTCATGTCAATCGCTGGTGAGAACTCGATTGTTAAAACTTAAGATAATTGGTGTTTAACACACTTCAAAAATTTGAACTTAGTTTAAATGAGATGGATGCATGGTCATATCAGAATGCAAAAGACATGGAATGAAAATACCAGCCAAAGAATGGAAGTGAGACTAATTAACTATGATGCACTGACACGAATACGTGTATCCAATGCATGCATACGATTTTTCAAAAAGTACTAACACGACATATCGACACGTTAATTAAAATCTTAAAAATATTTTTATTCATATAGTATAATTTTATTTTTATATTTGTTATCAATTTTTCCCGTTGACATCTTTTAAGTACGAGTACCTGTTTGTTATTTAATAATAACTTTGAATTAAAAATATATAATATTTCTAATAAAGAAAGAAGAATGACTATGATAGGGTGTCAAAGGAGTGTTGGAATTTGACAAGAGTCGGACATGAACACGCTACCCTAGTTGAAGTGTTCGTGCAGCGTGGTTAATTAAAGATAAGGACGACTTAGCTGGTTGGGGCACGTCTAGCATAGACCTAAAGAGCTCCAATTAAAAAAGAGAGATGCAATCCGTACGAGTAGGTTGACAAAGGAGAAGTAGACTAGAAT
>NC_036238.1:3914359-3920111 GCF_002742605.1 Olea europaea var. sylvestris | reverse complement strand
TCCTCCTTTGCTAAAAAGATAAAAGGCGTTTTTCATTAAAATGGCATAGTTATGTCATGAATCTGACTTATCAGATTCCACAAAGGGACTGACATTTCTAACATTCATAACATATATTTTATTTATTTTTTTGTAATAATTATTAATTTTGTTAGGAAAACAGACAAAGAGGAGAGAAAATAAGAGTCAATAGATTTGTGTATATTTTATTAAAAACCAAAATCTCATATTTATAGGAAAGGTTAGAGATGTTGGAAATCTAAAGCAATGAAGAGAAGAAAATTGATAATACCAAAGAGGCAAAGAATATAGATATGATTAGAGGCTTGAACACGAAAATGATAACGCTATCCTCAAACGTTATTTGCCCCCTTCCCAATACTTTTGAGGAGTTCCAGCAAATAGTTTGTAGGATTTTAACATGCCTTTGTGTGAAGAACACCAAAAGCAAAGTGTATCTTTCACTAAGAACAAGTGAAAATAGATATATAACTGATTATGTGTTAATTTGGGAAAATAATTTTGGGGTGAATTTCTTATGTTTTCTCAAGAATGTTTTTTATTGCAATTGGAACACTTATTTATAGGCTTTGAAGAGTTCCTACAAAATGGTGCAAAATTATGTTGAAAAGACCCAAATTTCAAAAGAAAAACGGTGAAAAATGAATCATTAACGGTTACTTTGTATAACCATGCGACCACATGGGCTATAATCATGCGGTCGCATGGTTATAGTGCAAGTGGCCCTCCCATTCTCGGGAGGGCCTCATGCGGCCGCATGGTTAAGCCCACAACAAATATTTATTATTATTATTATTATTATTTTGAACAACTATAATTCTAATAATTCCCCACTTGTTCAAAATCAGTGTCTATCACATAATGAAATAATCAACACTTATGCATAAAAATTAGATATCTTTTCGATTTGAATCTATTCATAGTGTAAATCTCATAAAGTATTATTAGAATTCCAAGTAGCTAAAGTGCTTTGAACCAGTTATTCTTTGTGACCATACCGATGAAATCACATACACAAGTGTTGAACTTTTCACAAGTTCCTCTAACTCGATTAGTGCTAATATGGCCTTACACTAATCCTATTTCGTTGAACTTTTATAGAGAAAAAACTTCAATTCTCTAATGAGGTGGCACCACCTCGAAGTTCACATAGGTGAAGTTCTTCCAGTATTTTTGTTACTTTTACAGATACTTATTTTCCATACTGAACTTCATTAAGAGTTTAATTAACTCATCCCTCCAACAGTAACAACCAACACTAGTTTCAAAAATATAATTTCAATATATCTAATAGTGTTGAAATCCATCCATTTATCGAATAACTTTTTATTACCCTTTGAACCTATATATACTGGTTTAGTATATTTTGGTAGGGTTGTCATCATTGGTAAATCTATTTAAGAAGTTTTAAACCCATTTTACTTGATATTGATTTCACTAACTTTCTTGTGAGAGGTTTGGTAAATGGATCAGCTAAGTTTTCACTTGACTTAATAAATATAAGAGAAATTACTCCATGCTTGATTAATTTCTTTACATATTCGTGTCTTGGACTCACAGGTCTAGACTTTTCATTATGTACTTCGTTATATGCTCGAGCTAAAGTAGCTTGACTATCACACAAAATAGGTATGGAGGAAATATCCTTTATGTCTAAGGGTATTTTATATAATAAGTCCTTCAGCCACTCTGCTTCTTTCCCTGTTTCAGCCAAAACTACAAACTCTGATTCCATAGTTGAATGTGTAATGCAAGTTTTTTGAAACCATGCTCACGATATTATTGTTGTAGGACAACATTCAAGACATGAAAGGTGAAAAATATTTTCTCCAACATATCTTCATCAGTGATTTTTTCGCTACACAAGATCAATTTTGAGCATATTATAAACAATTCAGAATCATACTTACTAACAGTTTTAAAGTTTTGGAAGCAAATGTGCATCAACTCATAGTGGGCTTTAGGATGACTATAGTCCTCTAGTGATCAAATTTTTTTGTCAATTTTTTTCAAAACGAATCTATGGGTCCTTCACAATTAGGCATTCAAATTTCAATTCGTCATGGAAATGATGACAAATGAAAATAAGTGCCTCTGCATGATCTTGTAGGATTTTTTTGTTTCCTTCTTTTATTTTTCATGCAGATTCTTTGAGAGAAGATGAATATAAACATCGAGGACCTATGACAAATAGTTTTTGTCAGATATGTCAAGTGCAGTAAACTCGAGTTTTGTAATGTTTGTCATTTGATTAACTACACAATAAAGCAAAAATAAAAAATAAAAAAATACAATTAATTTCAAATAATATAATAAAAAATCACATAATAATTAATCAAGTAATTAGTGTCAATAACATGAATTATATTTTTTTCTTCCGGGGATAAACACTAATTTAAAATAATATATTCTTTGAAACATATGCTATTTTGAGATCACGTTGTATTTTACTATTACTTTTTTAAGAGTAGTATGTCAACAATCTTCTAAAATGTTGAAAATTATAAATCATGCTCTTTAGAATCAGGTAATACTCTTTAGATCTATGATTAATATTTTCTGAAATATTAATTACAATATTGTACTACTACATGAGCAACAAAATGATAAATTATCAATTTTAAATTTTTAAGAGAATATCTAAAAATATCTAATCAAAATAAAAACACAAAGAATATTCAATAATCATCATAACTTATATGTTTTGCCAAAAAATAATAATAATAATAAATCAAACAAAAAACAGCCGATATAGAAGTAAGACGTGGATACAAATATGATATACATACAATGATCATGATTCATACACATGGCATGTGCATTAGTAAAAAGTAATCATTACAAATAATCATGCTCTATGGCTTTGCGACAGTGGAAAAATTTTCTCCTTGAGTGTGGCTATATTTTACAGAATTGAGTGCTGCCAGATTAATGGAATTGGGTGCACTTAGCAGTAATTATATTCATGTATTATTAAATTAATTTTCGATATACATGATATGTGATTATGCTTATAAGAAAATTATTATATTGACTAGATTTTGAAAAATTAAATTTTCGTGATAATAACGTATTATAAAAAATAAAAAAAAAAGTCACTCTCGTATGAATTTATGGTGGACAAATTGGTGACTCTCATTTTTTCGCCCGCTTCTTTATAAACAATAGATTCACCCTCATTTCGTGGATCATTTTTCAAGCCAGTTATTCGTTTAAAACAATTTTTAACTAAATGATCTATTAATCACATTCTACCATTTTTATTCTTTGCTTTTCCTTTGTCATAGAATTTCTTATCTTTATTGTAATTATTCCTCCCCCATTAAATTTTTTTACATTTAGAATTTCCTTTTGTTCAATTTTAAGTTCTAATTCCCTATTCTAAGGGAAATTATGAACAATTTCAAAGTGAAATCATCCTTATGATATTCTAGAGCATTTTTTTATGTCCTTATATTTTGCGCATACTGCATTTTATAGACCTACTAGTTTTTGATAACTAGAGATCTTCTCACTTTTATCCTCTAGGTCAAAACTAAGATCAAACTAAAAACTAAAAGATAGTCTCTCTCCAAAAATAACATTTGTTATTTGAAGTCTTTAAGAGGTATGATTTTTCAAGAGTTATCCAAAGAATGGAAGTTTTAGCCATTTTTCCTTCCGTTTTGATGACATCATCAAAGATGGAAGAAACAATTTTCTCCATGCGATTCAATCTTGTTCAATTCTTTTGGCATTTGGTCACATCTAATTAGAAAGGCTTCCGATTTACGTGATATTAATATTTAATAAATAGACATCATAGTTTAAATTTCATCTCCAATAATTTTTGTCTATAATTCAAAATTTCATTTATAATTGATATTTATTAGAAGGGAGAACAATAATAAACACGATTAAGAAACCAATAGAAACATGATAAAGAAATATGTAACTCACTACGTCTAGAAGTACCTCTGCATTTAGACGATTCTCTTAATAATGTATACTTTTTCTTGTAACATTAGCTAAACATGATTCTAAATATGTTACATTAGAAAGACGTTAGTAGACACTTTAAGTTATGTGAACCATTCTTGATACAATCCATATTATCATTGGAGATTTTTAGCTTGTCGAAGGTTATGATTCGAAATTCATTTATTTTTTCACACTCATTTTCTGTCACACATTTTTTTGAAAAAAAAAATCATATTTAAAATACTATTATAAATTCTCTCTAATTTTAAATATAAAATTTTAAAATAAATTACTTTTCAAGTAATCACATCCTTACAAGCACCCAAGGCACCCAAATTTGCACTTAATCGGTTCCAATTCCCACTACCAATTTTTAATGTATTGTAATGTACACAAGTATGAACATGATTGGTTGTGTAAGTATAATATTAAATTGGGGTTGGGGAATCTACTCAAATAATATATTTGGGATTTTAGATCATATCAGTCTTATATATGTGTGCAAATTAATGTTTTCCACATCACACGCAATACCAACCATATACTCAATTAGAGCCCGTTTGAGTCACATTATTTGTAGAATGAGAATGAAAAATAGAGTTGTTATAGGCCCCATACAAGAGATAAAAATTCAAAAATGCGAACTTGATGTGATGGATAACGATCATATTTTTCATTTTAATGAGGTAAAAATGGAGCTCAAACAGGACCTTAATTTTATAATGATTTATTAATTATTAAATTTCACATTTTACCTTTAGATTAGGTATGCCCAACAAGTTTTACACATTTTTACTTTCTCGTTAAGATGTTTAATCAGTTAATGTTATCTTTGTAAGACCACAATTTATAATCAAATAAAGGCATACCAAAGATGACCGATATCATATAAATGATGAATTAGATAGACAAGGGAATTATACCCCCGCAAACCCTTATTTTTAGAAGAAAATGTCTTTTGAAATAATGATTTTTTGAAAAATATGTGATTAAAAAGTAAATAAAAATTTTGAATTTGCGTATAAAATTATTTTACGAGAGAATATGTGGTTGGAACTAATTTTTGAAAAAATGAAACCGAACCGTGCATATTGCAGCTTTGACTAAAGGTACATTAAGCTAAAAATAAATAATTATCTAATTTTCCAAGTAATTCCTTTTCTTTTTTGTGAAATTAGTTCTGCAATTGTGATAGAAAATGACGTGTGTCAATTGGTACAATTATTGACTTGCTCAAGCTTTCAAAGGAGACTGGGTCAAGGACGAAATAATCTCTACCTTGGGAAAAACCATAAATTTTTTGAATCATACTATAATAATATAATTCTTGATATAATGATTGACATAATATTATAAGACATTTTATCATTGCTCTGTTTAAAATATAATCAGTTTTCTGAACCAATCACATCCCACCACATTACCTTTTGTCAAAGAATCTGTTGTTTAAAACATAATCGATTTTTCTATCCAAGTACATTTCACCACATTACCTTTTGTCAAAGAATCTGACTAGATTCTTCTATCACTTCGGCATTTTCCATTTCTTTCAGAGAGAAAACAGCTCTCCATTTTTCTAGAAAATGAGAGTGGACAACAGTGACAAACAAGCATGATGGCTCGGGCGATTCATGACTCGACTGAAAAAAGTTCAAGCTGGGTCGACTTGAAGCTCGTTTCTACAAGCTATATGGGTTTGGGTCGAGCCTAAAAAATGAGATTTGGCGCGAACCCACGTACATAATTATCTTTATTAGTTTATAAATTAATG
>NC_036238.1:3866384-3912343 GCF_002742605.1 Olea europaea var. sylvestris | reverse complement strand
ATACATTTATGGATATATTAAGGAGTAGACATAATTTCATTTGGTTCTAATTTAATCATAAATCATTTTATTTTTATTTTTTTTAACATATGCAACCAAATTGGAATTAAACCATTCGATTCTGGTTTGATTTAGTTTGTTTCTAGTTTCATTTATTAAAATTTTAGACTTGTACCATATCCATAAGTTAGTAATACATATCTAGGTAAAAATTATCAATCATCAAGATTACAAAAGTTCAAATTATAGATCATCAAGATCACAAAAGTTCTCCAAGTTCAAATTATCAATCATCAAGATCACAAAAGTTCAAACTAACAAACAAAATATAGTAATAATTTGAATACATGAATCAATTTTCATTCCCATATAAAAGATTGCCAATAAGTAATAACAATAATTCACTAAATCAATTGCAACAGCTCCGACGGTTCACTCGTACAATAAAGAATAAATTATGCAAAACTTTTACAATCTACTTTTACCCACAATGATTAACCGTTTAATACTCCAAAATGTTTATTGGATTTTTCTCTATTTTGTGAAGAACAAAATAATTCATCAAATAATCGAGGTGAAAAAAATAGTTTAAAAGTTTTTTAAGTGACTGACCAATTCTATTTTTCGAACTTGAAAGAGTTTCCTACATTGACGTTGCGATGTTTTGTAAATTGAAAAGGAGTGAAAGAGAAACGATTGAAATGAATACAAAATTAGGGTGTATACAATTAATACGTTGTCTCCAATGACCCTGAAACAATTAATGGATTATCTCCAATGAATACAAATATATATATATAGGCTGGCAGTATCAATCTAGCGGCGTGGTCCAGAACAAGCCTGTGCTGCAGTTGAGAGAAGTTGACTTGGCTTTCTGTGTGAAAGAAAAACATTCAGACAAATTTGGACCAAGAAAGCATTGGAGTGGACCCGGGAGAACCGATTAGCAAGTCGTTTAATGATGTGGCTTGTGCACCGAAAATTATGTATGCTAAGACCTTGAATTCCTATCCTATTCTATTACGAAACCAAAGCTTGACTATATAGGGGGGCGAGTCGGGCGAGAGAGAGAAAGTCATCTTTCTCACTCGATTTGCGCGAGTCCCTTCACAAGAAAGACACACGAAAGAGGTATGCCCAGCACGCAGAGGATTCGTTGAGAGTTTGTCTCTGCTACAAGTTAAGTTCGTAGTGACTCATTCGGGAATTAAATCAAATAAGTCCTTTTAACTCAGTGGTAGAGTAATGCCTTATAAATATATGTGTATATATACGAAAAGATTGTAATCAAGCTTATTGGAAAGAAAGATTTTTGTCTGGACTTCCAAAATTATTTTCTGAAAGAGTCAAAAATTCTATCAAAAGGGAATATTCAAATAGTATTCCATATGGTGATTTTTCATATGGAGAATTAATTTGTTTCATTAACAGAGAAGGATTAATACTCTGTAATGAACTCAAACTTAAATCCAATTTGTAAACAGAAAGATAAGATAGTCGTAAAGAATTTAGATCATTCTGTGAATAATATGGATTTGAGAAAGTTATTTCTCCATAAAAAACAAAATCAAAAAATTTTCAAAAACAAAAGTTTACTAAAAAGAAAAATATTTTCAAAAACATTCTTATTCAAAAAATTATTCCAAAAAGAAATTTCAAAAGAAAAGATTTTGAAGAAAAAGTAATGTTACTTGTTGGAAATGTCAAAATTCTGGGCATTAAAGGCAAGATTAATAATCTTTAAATTGATGAAGATATTAAACTTCAACTTCTCAATTTTATTGATTCAAATTCCAGTTCTGATAATAAGTCTCACTCAGAGTTAGAACATGTTTATCAACATCAAGAAGATTCAGATGCTGAATTTAGTTCAAATTCTCAATCATCTTCAAGTCAAAGTAAAGAATTTTGTGGTTGTAAAATTATAAATATTCTTACTAAACAAGAAGAACTTATTAAAGAGATTGTTGATCAAACTGATGATCCACAACTCAAAAATAAGTTTAATTCTCTTCTCCCTTCAAATTCAAAAACTGAACCTTTCAGTATCAAAATGTTTTCAATCGTTTTTAAACTTCAAAACCGTCCAGTTCTGATTTAAAATCAGAAGTCAACTCTATGAAATCTCAAATTTATATTCTTGAACATCAAATGAAAGATGTTAGAATTGAAGTTTCTCTTCTCAAAACTCAAGATAAGAAGCTAAAGTCAAAGACTCCTTCTTATTCATCATCTTCTATTTCTTCTGGTGAAGAATCCAATCCTCTCATTCCTTCAAATATTCAATCTGAAGAAGAAATGATTAATGTTATTAATCATGTTCAACTTAAAAAGTGGTACTGCAATATGACTATTATAGTCAACAAAGAATTCAAATTTACTTCTAGAGTCCTTAATGACTTCTAGAATCCTTCACGGATACAATTTTAATTAGCCCTATAATCAATAAGGACTCTAAAAGTGGAATATTAGTAACTTGAATATATTTCTCTTTCTTTGATTTTGAAGAAACTTTTTCATTCTTTGAAAAAGTAGGTTTTTTGTTATGAAATACGCCCATTCATAAAAACTTAAATTTTCAGGGAATTCATAAAATTCTTTCCAATAAGATTCTCGTTCTTTTTTTTGAAAAACTTTGGTGATATATTTTTCGAAAAGTTTTGACATCAGGAGTTTAATCAATTTTGAATTCATTTCTTCTATCAATACTTGAAGAAATAACATTTGTTTGATGATCAAGTCTTTCATTTTGAGAAAACATCTCAGAAAAAGTTGGAGATTCAGGTTGATCTAATTCTTCTTCTTTTTCTGCTTCCTTTTCAGTATATTGAGGTTTTGAAATATTTGGAGTAAAATCAACACTTGAAGAGAAGATGTTGAAAATCTAGCTAATTGATAAGAAGATCTAGGTTTATCCTTAGATCTAGAAGAGTAAGATCTTTGATACCTAGAGGAAGATCTTTTGAAAGTCATTTTGACGTTTCCATAAGGAAAAATAAGAATTTGATTTGGAATTGTTTGAATAGGAGCAGGAATAGGATTTTGAACATTTTCAAAATTCCATTCTAATCCACGAGTTTGAAGATTCCAAGAAATTCTTTTGGGAATCATGATGTTTGAATGAAAATGATTACATTCAGCCAAAAGACTTTCATCTTTAGGAGATGAACTTAAAGCATCAATATTGAGTTGAGTATTCATGAGCTTGTAATATATCCTGTATATTACAGCAAAAGCATTTGAACGATCATCGAAATCGAGATTTTTGGTTTGAATATGGAGATTTAGAGCATTAAGAATAGCTCCACCATGAAGATTGATTGAAAATTTCGGATAACCATTTGAATAAATTGGATCACTTTCTAGATTTGACTCTAGAACGGATAATAATGAATTTTTAAATTTGAGGAGTCTCTTATCTCGGAGAGTTAAGAGAATTGGAATGTCTAACCCAAGTCTAAACAAAGGTTTGACAACAATTTGAACTAATCAACATGAAGATATTTGAATTTCTTCCCATGGGATTCAATTGATTCTTTTGAAAATAAATTGATGTGTGCATTTTGATTTTTAATTGATAATGTTTGTTCAAAAGTTTTGATAACATAATTTTGAGTAAAATCAAACTTTCCAATTTCATAGATAGTATTCTCTTCTACCTTTAGAATTGTCCAGTTATTCAATCTTTGTTCAATTTGAGCTATTTGAAGTTCATGACTATTGAAATCATTAGATGCATATGATGCAGATGATTGATTAATTTCTTCTTCGTTTGGAAAAAAACATTTGAAATATTTTCAGATCTATTTCTAGACCTCTAAAACCAATTTGAAAAAGAGGACATAATTAAATTCAATGAAATTATAACAATTTACTAAGATAAAAACAGTTAAATAAGATAAACTGATTCTTACCAATCCTACAAACAGGACCACCCTAACACACCTTCCCCAGCTAACAACGGGCTGACCAACGTCTATTCAGTCTATATCCAAAATCAAATCAGATTCTCCTATTTGAACAGTGTTTATAGTGATAAACTACTACAACCTCACCTCACTCTTATATATATATATATATATTAAAAATTAAGTTTGGTTCTGATTCTGCATTTCGATTCTAAAACTGGAACCAAACCAGAACTAAAGCCAAATGATTCTCGATTTGAAGAAACAAAACAATTAACTTTTTTTGTTTTTTGGTATAATCGAACCAAACCGCTCAATTTGATTCCAACAAATTTGAGGATTATGAATAATATTATTATGAGAACGATCACTAACCGTTAAATTAAATTATTTAAGAGAAACATGACATTTACTAAATTCATTTTTCATAAATTCCTAACCTTTAGTTTGTTTTAAGTTTTACGTACTCATTTTCTGTAATTGGAAGTTAGACTTGTGCCCCCTCCTAGGCTCCTAAGTTCTGTATTTATTTATTTATTTATTTTTATTCATTAATAAAAACTCCACCATAAGGAGATTTTTGATCATCTAAGACCCATTGATTGGTGGGTCGAATCCTTTTGTAGAGATGGATAAGATTTGGCCCCAACGTGTTGCAGTCTTCGTTGACCTTTCAGACTAGTTTTCCTTTTTCTCGGAGCTGGCAAATGTTTTATTTGGATATGTTGAAGACTGTTAAGATCATGCAAAGTTTGAGGTTGTATGCTTGAGAAATCAATATTTTAAATTTTATTTGGAAGTGATGATAAGTTAGAATTTATTTTAGATCTCTCTAAACTTAAATTCCTTGAATAAGAACACACAAGGAAAAAACAACGACAGATTTTGATCCAAAGAAGGTTTACATGCCTATAACAAACTATGAGAAAATATGTTTTTTAAGTACGACTAATATTGAACATTTATTTTTTCACAACACCTAATTTGATGATTGCCCCACATTTAAGCCATTCTCATTAAGCTGTATTTAATTTTGAAAAAATACGTGACCACCAACCTTTTAAAGATACACTTTCAAACTTAACAAACTTGTGTTCTTTCAATGATCAAGTGATATTAATTAAACAGATATTTAAATAAATTAAAGTCACAATCACTACAAGAAAATAAATCTTTTGCAACATGCAAAAGGCAACATTCGCCAATTGCATGTTGCTAAAAGGGGTATGTCACAATATTTAGGAATTGTATGTTGTTATTGGTTAATTAAATTGAGTTTTGACAATGTTTTTATAAGGAATGTTGCTAATACACCCTTTTGCAACGTCCATACTTCATTGTCGTTGAATTTCTTTTTGCAACGTGCAATGTGTGCCACTCTTACTATTTTAGCAATGTGCGATACGTATTGTCGTTATTCATTTTAGCAATAGGCAATGCGAATTGCCATTAGATGTTTTAGCAACACACTCTTGAACGTTGTCATTAACCTTTTAACAATGTGCGGTGTGCATTTTTGTTAAACATTTTAATAACGTGCATATGAATATTGTCATTAATCTTTTCGCAACGTTCATTGCACGTTGTTGTTAAGTATTTTAGCAACGCTCTTTGAACGTTGCCATTATTTGGACCCAATCTAACTTGTTTAATTCGATCGATTCAAATTAAAAAAACCTAATTTCGATCCCTTTTTTTATAACATTGGGCCCATTGTTCATGGTTCAAAATCCAAAACCCTCATTAAATATGTAATCGGATTGAACCGACAAATTCACCATTTTAACCAAATTTCCACCCTTTTCTCTTGTTTTCCCTGCATCACACCTCGTCGCAATGACCCATGCACTTGCTCGTAACTCTGTGACCTACCGTCTATTGTGCCACCTATTGTCGCTGACTTCCTCCACTAGAATTGTAGTATTTAATTCTATAATTTGTGCAAAGATTGATTTGGAATTTTAGCTCTTACGGGTTGCATCTTCATTTTTTTGTGCAAAGATTAGGTAGCAGGCTTTAATTCCTTTTTTGATCGCTTTTAATTTTCCTTTCTGATTTTTATTCTGGTCTCGATTCAAATGTAACATACATGTCTATTTTTGTGGAACACAAAATCTTCCTATCCGCCTGTTATGCAAAATGGAGCATTTGATATAAACCAAATGTATTAGCTACTATCAGCTGAGTTAAAAATTGAATGGTAATAGAAACAAAATGCATTAATTAATTTTGATGCTTTAATGTGATTGGTGAGTTAGTATGAGAATTGTGATGATTTATGATTTATGAAAATTGGGGGAAGTTGTGAATTTGTGAATATATGAATTGTGATAACTGTGATTGTGATCTGTAATAAATAATAAATGGGGAATTTTATGAATTGTGATAAATGATCAATTGGTGTTGGAAATAGGAAATTGATGAGAGTTTAAAATTATGTTTAATCTTCTATGTTTTTTCTTTTCCAGTCTGTTTCGACATTTGTACCTAGTCAATCCTATAAATTGTCCCTAGCGTCAAAAAGCTTTCACAAATTACTTGGATGAAAATAAAGTTGTCTGGCAAGTATGATCTTTGATTGGCTATGAACATGTTTGACTAAGCTTAATGTTTACTTACAGTAAACAAATAAGTTACTTATTTTGGTAGTGAGATGAGCCATATAGAGTTATTCAAAATAAGTAACTTTATTTACTTAAAGAAGTTAGTTTTACTTATTTTTAAGTTTTGAATTTGTATTTGTGTTGTTCAGTGTTTGATAGAATAATAATGGACAAAGCATGGTTGTAATTATCAAGGTTATTGTCTAAAATAAGATCTCATGAATCTACTTACAAAATTTAAACAATTTAACATAAAATGATCATAACGTTTTACTTATAGGTTTTCAGAACAATATAGAGATGGAGCATGAAATTTTGTTAACTAGCTTGTAAAATCCATGTTCAGAAATAATAGGACGCCCTTGTGTTAAGTGTAAGAATCTAAAGCATGATCGTTATGAAATAGTGTATGAACATTTAGTTATTAAGGGAATGAATCCTACGTTTACTGTTTGGGTATTTCATGGAGAACGACCATGTGAATTAAATTCAATCAACGCAGAGATACATGAATCATGTAGGATGTTTAGGTACTTCTATGTACAACATGATGCCTTGAAAATCCTCTTGATGGAAGAGATGGAGAGATTCAAAGTTTGGCTGATGATGCTGAAACACCTTTGTATCCTGGTTGTCCAGTATCTACGAAGATATCAACTTCAATTGCTATGTTTAAATATAAAACTACACATGGTTTATCGAATAGTAGTTTCGACGAACTTATAAATATTATTTAGGACATGCTGCCAAAGAATAACATACTTCCTAACTCATTTTATGATATGAAAAAAACTTGTCAATACATTTGATCTTGGCTATGAAAAGATACATTCTTGCTTAAATATTGTTGTCTATATAGGAAAGAGCTTGAACATGCTGAATTATGTCCAAAATGTGGTTGTTCAAGACTAAGAAAATTCCAAAAAATAAAATAAAATCCCAGCAAAAGTCTTTCGTTATTCCCTATAATACCAAGATTTAAAGGATGTTTGGAATAGATGAGATGGTGACATAATCAGATGGTAAAATGAGGCATCTTGTTGATTCATTAAGTTGGGGATGATAAATAAAAGATGGCTACATTTTGCATCAAATCTTCTGAAAAATTAGATTAGGTCTTGCAAATGATGGATTTAATCATTTCAAAGATCTTAACTCTAAATACAGTTGTTGGCCAATAATTTTAACTATATATAATTTGCCATGATAAAACTTTTTGGTTTCTATGTCTTGTATCAGATGTATAATTTGTTATATGTGATACATGCTTTTAAGAAGAAAAAAAAAAGTCAAAACTTTATGAGATGAACATTAGGCCTTTCTATGTTAGCTAGTATATTCTTGGAATTTTGCATCATAATCTCTTAGCTAAACTTGTGACCATGTGAAGTTACTTTCTGTCTTGACAACTTTTATGATGAATTTGTGAAACAAATCTAGCTGAGCAAAGACTTTTAATGTTGTGCGATAAGCTTATTCCGAGCAAAGACTGTTAATGTTGTGTGTATTTGAGTTTCCTATATTATTAATTGATGTACCAAACCTCTATATTCTTTCCTTATTGCAGCTATATGGAGTCAAACTGAATTAAGAGAAGAATTTGAAATTGAGTTCTCTTGTGCATGTGCCTTCTTGGACCTCGTTTGTGAAAGTAGCTTACTTTGTGATGTCTTGTCTGAAGTTTTGGTTAAATTGATTGTGTGCATTGTGATGGGAATCTGTGCCAGCATTTATCCAACTTTTACCTTATGGACATTGCAATTAGCTTTCCAATGTTGTAAATCCTCTCTTTGACCATTTGTATGTTCTTGACATATTTGCTTTGGCTGGGTTTTTGGCTCTCATTTTTGTATTGGAAAGTGTTTATTGTGTTCTGAAGAAGCAATAATATACGTTCTATGTTCATTATGTGCGGATTAAAAATTTCGTAATGAAGTTATGATTTTAATTTTGTAGTCTTAAAATACTTGTTTGGAAATAGACGATGTTTGTTTTTAATTTTGTTAGTCAATATTTTACATAGAAATAGAAAAAAAGGGACAATAATCATGGAAGGACTATAACTGATAAGTATATTTTATACACTTATTCACGGCTTTAAAAATGATATTTTGTAGTTCTTATGAAATATAGTCTAATTCATGTTATATTATGTTAAATAGGTAAAATTCGATGTTTGATGAAGAATTAGATAAAAGAATGCAAAACTAGTGAAAAACGATGAAATTCACAAGTCGAGGACTAAATTGTAAACAATCCATAGATGAGATAGGCGAAAAATGAAGATCAAAGGTGGCAAGGATTTAACTGGATACAATTGAAAGATTAACGAACAAGATTACAAGAGAAAATGGTTCGATCGAATGAAATACAAAGTTTGGGGACTAAAATGTATTACTTCAAAAGTAGAGCAATATGACGATTCAAGAATGCCAAGAGTCAAATGGAGTTGACGAATAAGTCAACAGGATGAGAATTTGTTGAAAAGAATCAAAATACACGCATGAGAAAGTTCAACAAAAAAATTGTATCATGCTAAAGCATGGGCCTACAGGCCTTATGTACACAAAGTTTCAAAAATTCACTTTAGAGACCAAATCACTTATTTTGTGTGTACGCACCAAATGAACCATGCGTACTAATGGTTCAATTTCGGGAAAAAAAATTGTTTTCTTATTTTGATTTGGAAACTTTTGGTATACAATCTTTTGACACCCTACCTATATCTTAAGCCATCCAAAACGTAGGAAACCTTCTTTAGACCTAAAAAACTCCATATTCTGCATATTTTGGAGCGAAGAATGAGGCTAAGCATCAAAATAAAGACGGATTATACAAGTTTATTGAAGAATATTCATCCATTTTCAAGATTCAAGCCAATAAATTACACTTCTCCACTTTTTTCATTGTTTTTTTCTTTTCGAGTATTTTTTTAATATTTCTTGTATAATTTAATCATTAGAATGCTAGGCTAGTTTTTCTATTGTATTGGATGAATGATGAACTCTATTGTATTGGATGAATGATGAACACTAATTTAGCTAATTCTTGGTTTTCTTGATTGATTTTGCATACCCATTACATTACTTAATTGGTTGGCTACCAATTGAATAATTAGTTACTTGTTGCAGTGTTTGGAAACTCACAATAAGTTTAAAATGTTGCAAAATTAACATATGCAATAGAATTAGGAATAATCTTTATCACATATGCAATCACATAAACAACCTATAATTTAATGCATTTTGATCATATAAATTCGGACTAGGGATAAGATCGGGTCGTGATTAGAATTTGTTTTGGAAAAGAGAATTAAATACACTAGTGCTATCGATTGTCACGAAAGCATGAAATTGACTATATTACGAATTAAGAATTAAAATAAATGGTAGTAGAAGGATTCAAAATCCAATACAATTATTCACATATTTGACAAAATATTTTTTATTGCTTTCTTAGTTTAAAAAACAATAAAATCACATCTTTTGTGTCAGGAACATCGAGTTTAGTAGTAATTAGTGAACTAGAATTAAACATTATTCCTCGCGAAACGAAAATCCACAACTCACTTTATTATTACTTGTCAAGGATCTTATACGCTTATGGGTTTCACTCGAGCAAGTTTTTGGCGTTGTTGCCAGGAAATAACGATTTTAATTTTCGTTTAGTAGTTTGTATTAAATTCGATTTTTATTTTTATTTTTATTTTTTTGTTGATTTTAGCTACCCACCTGATCTCTCTTGTTTGATATTTTTTCTAGTTGCCATTCAACCATGCATCTAGGATTCTGACGCTAGTAGAGTAAAAAGATTTTTGCAATAAATAATCTTGACATGAACTATAAGTAAAAAGATATCTATTGTGAATTCTTCTATGGAGTACATTATACTGGCTACTGCTTGAATACATGCACTAATTGTTGACCTATGACTGACTTCTCATTTTGATTATCACAAACAAATTGAGTTTATTTCTAACAAATTGTATTTGAGTGTTGATAGAGAATATTGCAAACCAAATTTGAAGAGGCAAAGTTCGAAACAAAGCGACAATCGACATGGAAGTAAAATTGACGTTGTGAAGATTGCTATTGAAATGAAAGCATAAGTCTAGCATGCATGTCAAGACGAAGAGCCTTATTGAAGAATATAGACTTAGACATTTTAAACTCATATGTAAAGGTAATATACTTCAATATTTGGCAATAAAACTTAAAAGGCTCAAGTGTCAGTTTTATATACAAGAAAAATTATTTAACTAAAATATTTACACTAGACATTTTTCGAGATAACGATTTTAATATTATATTATAAAATGTCACTTATCTTGAAAAATCAAGTAAAAACATTCTTCAAAGTATTACTTTTGTCAAAATTATTGAAGAATTTTTTTACACGAAACTGCCGTAGTGGATGTCCAGTAGAACCACGGTAAAATTTTGTTAACCATTCTGAAATACAACGGCTAGTGAACCATTTGATACAATAGCAGACATCCGGTATGACTCATATGGTTAGACATATTTTCTGACCGTTCTATCACTATAAATATCCCTCACTTTGCATTCATTCATATACTTTTCTTGAACAACTAAGTGAGGCATTTATTGATCTTTTCTACCTTTTTTTCTCAATCTTAAGAAGATCAAATTATTTAATTTTTGAAAAACATTTTGAGTAATCAAAACTTGCAAAAATCTTTCATCTGAATCAAAGTTTTTCAACCAACACTTGAACTACACCCTTTGATATTTATTGAAGTGTTGATCCTACTTCTATCTTGAGACTTAATTGAGTTCATATCATTTATTAAAAGAGAAGCTTTCACTTGAAATATTTCATTTTCTTGCTTTTAATTGTGGTTCGTGTTGAGATCCCGAAAAACTCAATGTTGTAAAATGATCGATGTAAGTTACCGGAAGCGTTGTAAGGATTGGATTGCACCATAAGTCAATCAATTATATAGTGAAAAAAGCCTTACTCGTGACGGAGAGCTTGGTAACGGGGGACGTAGATCGTTGTTTAGATCGAACCTCCATATTACATTGTTTGTGTCTTCTATTCCCTTCTACTTATTATTTTCGTTGTGTTATCTTGCTTGCTTATTACTTTATTTGCTAATTGTTTAAATTTACATTTATTTCGAAAAAAGATTTAGATAACCAATTCACCCCTTCTTGGTTAGTCTGACAAGTTTTTCAAAATTTTGAGGGATACTCTACAAACCGACCTTCTTTCTTTGATAGTATGCATTATAATTATTGAAAGACTAGAATGATGATATATGTTCAATCAATTGATTATAATATTCGGGACGTTATTGTATATGGTCCATATGTTTCTGCCAAGACTATTAAAATAGATAGTAGACTAATCAGACTATTCCTAAACCTAGGGAGGAATATGATGAAGACTTGAAAATTATCTTTATATGTCAAGGTTAAAAATTTACTTTATTGTGCACTAGATAGGAATGATTTTAAACGAATAAGCACATGTGAATTGGCATATGATATTTGGCATGCACTTGAAGTCATTCATGTCGGCATGAGTAAGGTTAAGGAAACCAAAATAAATTTGTTAGTTGAAGAATTTGAAGACTTTTTCATAAAACAAGATGAGTCTATTGTTGATATGATTACACGTTTCACTGATATTGTAAATGGTTTTAAAGGTTTTGATCCTAAATTTACTAACAGTGAACTTATTAGCAAACTGCTTGGGTCTTTATCAGAGGAATGGAGCCCGTTGAGGATGTTGAACGAGAATACTAAGCATATAAATACATATCCTTTGGAGAAGTTCAATGGTATATTAATGACCTATGATCTCAATAATGTCGAGGTTAAGGAGAAAACAAGAAAAAACAAGAATCAAATGAGCCTCTCAAATGACAAATTCTTCAAAATTGACAATTGAAGAAGAAACGTCAAATAAAAACGTGAGCGATGAAGAGATCAATGATTTAGTACTTCTCCTCAAAAAATGGAAAGGTCTTCGTAACAATCAAAGATTCTAAAAGAAGGAGGAAAAGGGCGAAAAAAGAAGCAATAAAATTATTTGCTATGATTGTGAGAAGCCAATCACAAAAGAACTGAGTGCCCGAACAAGAAGAAAGATTTTAAGAAAAAATCATTCCAAGCTACACAGGATGATAGTGACGATGAAGAACAAAATGAGAACGACAGCCAAGACGAAATGGCAAACATTTGTTTCATGGCGATCGAAGATGAGGTAAGCTTAAAAGAAAAATGTTCTTATAATGAGTTATCAAATTCGTATGATGAAATGCTTGAAGAATTTGAAAAGCCTTCCTTAAGTCATTCTATTCTTTAAAAAAAAAAAAAAAAAATCTTTGTTAAAAGATAAGATTAAGAAAATTTTGAAAAAGAAAAATAAAATATTGATCATGAAGCAATTGTTAGTGCGAATATTTCTTTAAAACAAAGAGTGGAAGATTTGATGAAAATCATTTATAAATCACCGAGGGAAAGAAAAATTTTGATTTAATGCTCAGTAGCCAAAAATGTGTTTTTGATAAAGGAAAATTGGATATAAACCCGTTTTAAAACAAAGATTCCTAAAAAATATGTTTGTTAAATCTTCAAACACTACATGTAGTTTTCACAACAAAAATAGACATGTAGCCTTTAATAGCCTAGCTAAAAAGAAGCTATATTTAAAAACAAGTATAGGCGGATTCGAGAATCCATAAAAACTAACGACCACGAACCCAAGTTTATATGGGTACCAAAAATCAAAACTTAAATTATTCTTGTAGGTACCAAAGAAAACAAGAAGCAAATGGTTTTTGGATAGTGGTTGTTCGAAGCATATGACCGGAGATCGATCCTTGCTATTGAGCTTCAAAGAGAAAAATAGAGGCCATGTAACCTTCGGAGACAACGCCAAAGGTAAAATTATTGGCATTGGAAACATATGTAATCACCCATCCCCATCAATTGAAAATGTTTTACTTGTCGACAACCTTAAACATAATTTACTAAGTATTAGTCAATTATGTGAAAAAGGTTACAATATAAAACTTGATTCTTTCAAGTGTTTTATTAAGGATGCCACATCTAAATAGGTGATTTTCGTAGGAAGTTGAAGTAAAGATGTTTATATCATAAACATTGAATTTGAAAATGATAAAAATTTACTTAGCGTAAAAGAATAATCATGGCTATGACATAGAAGATTATGTCATGTTAACATGGATCTTCTTTAAAAAAATTTCAAAAATTGTTTTGTAAAAGGTTTACCAAATTTGAAATTTGAAAAAGATAAAATTTGTAATGCATATCAATTTGGAAAACAAGTGAAAACTTCCTTCGAACCTAAACTTTATACTTCAACTTCAAAATCATTATAATTTCTCCACATGGATCTTTTTTGGACCTTCTAGGATGACAAGTTTAGACGGTAAATATTATGCCTTTGTTATAGTCGACGATTTTTTAAGATTCACTTGGGTTATATTTTTATGTTTGAAAGAAGAAGCCTTAAAAGCTTTTAAACTCTTTTGTAAGAAAGTTGAAAATGAAAAATGTTATTCTATTATATCTATTAGAAGTGATCATGTTGGACGATTTGATAATGACGATTTTGATGACTTTTGTACTGAATACGTATATGAACATAATTTTTGACTCCTGGAACTCCTCAGCAAAATGGTATAGTAGAAAAAAAGAATCGTACATTATAAGAAATGGCCCGGACCATGTTGAATGAAAACAATTTACGAAAATATATTTGGGCCGAGGCCGTTAACACCGCTTGCTACATTGTCAATAAAGTTTTAGTAAGCAAAAAGAAAACTAAAACTAAAGATAATTTGAGAATGTTCGATTCAAAGTCCAATATAGGAATTTTCTTAGGATATTCATCGACTAGAAAAACATATAGAGTTTTTAACAAATGAACTCTAGTCGTTGAAGAATCCATACATGTTACTTTTGATGAAACTAACTCTTTTGATCGAGAGAAACGTAGTGATGACGATGTAGGTTTGGAAGTTCCATTTGAACAAATGAAGATTCAAGATCAAAGCAAGGAGGCACCAAATGAAGAACAAAAGGTGAAATCAAATGCAGAAAAACAAATCGAGACACAAAGTGATCCCCCTCGCCATAAGAATGGAGGTTTGTTCCATGTCATCCTAAGGAGCTTATCATAGGTGAACAATCGAAATGTATTATTACTAGAACCTCTTATGAAAATCATCTCGATAGTTGTACATTTATTTTTCAAATCGAACCTAGAAATTTCAAAGAAGCCGAATTTTATGAGTTTTGATTCTAGCGATGCTAGAAAAATTAAATCAATTTGGAATAAATCTTGTTTGGGACTTAGTCGCTAGACCAAACCATCAAACCGTTATTGGTACTAAATGGATTTTTAGAAACGAAAGAGATAAAAACGGAGTAATTGTGCGTAGCAAGGCTAGATTAGTGGTACAATGTTACAATCACGAAGAAGGTATCGATTTTGAAGAAACATTTGCACCCGTAGCTAGACTAGAATCCATTCGCATGCTTCTTGCATTTTGCATGTTATAAATGTTTTATACTTTATCAAATGGATATTAAAAGTGCATTTGTAAATGGATCTATTCAAGAAGAAATTTTTGTTGAGCAACCTTGAGGTTTTAAAGATCATAAGTTTTCGGATCATGTGTTTAAACTTAGAAAAGCTCTTGGAGCTTGAAACAAGTTCCAAGAGCCTAGTACGTGTTTAAGTAAATTTTTTCTTTCAAATGATTTTTCAATTGGAAAAGCGAATACTACACTTTTTTTTTAAAAAAAAACTCATAAGGAGGATATGCTCATTGTTCAAACTTATGTTGACGATATTATTTTTGGTGCCACAAACATCCGTCTTTGTGAAGAATTTTCAAATAGTACGAGTAAATAATTTGAAATGAGTATGATGGGAGAACTAAAATTTTCCTTGGTCTTCAAATTAAACAAACAAAAGACAGTATAAGTATATATTAGACATGCTTAAAAGATTTGATGTGCATGACCTTAAGCCTATGAACATACCAATGATCACATCTCTAAAACTTGACAAAGATGAGCATGGTACACCAATTGACGTCACAAAATATCGAGGTATGATCGGATCCCTTCTTTATTTGACTGTTAGTAGACCTGACATTATGTTTAGTGTATGTTTGTGTGCTAGATTTCAATTTAATCCTAAGGAATCACATTTACGTATCGTAAAAAGAATTTTTCGATATTTTAGTAGAATTAGAGCCTTAGGACTTCGGTATCCAAAGGGGACTCACATTGGCCTAATTAGTTATTCAGATGCCAATAAGGCAGGATGTAATGTTGATCATAAAAGCATTAGCAAAAATTGTCATTTTCTAGACTTTGCACTTGTGTCATGGTCTAGTAAGAAAAAAACTCCATTGCACTATCCACCGTCAAGGCATAATACATTTTAGCCGCAAGTTGTTTTGCACAAACACTTTGGATGAAACAGACTCTTTGTGATTTCACTTATCTTATGATCATGTGCCTATTTTGTGTGATAACACTAGTGCCATCAACTTGTCTAAAATCCCGTCTTGCACTCATGAACTAAGCATATTAAAATTCGACACCACTTTCTTCACGATCATGCACAAAAGAGAGATATTGTGTTAGAATTTATAAAAATTGAGGATCAATTGGCCGACATCTTCATCAAACCTCCAGTGCGCGATCAATTTTCACATATTCGAAGAGGCTTAGGAATTATTGACGAAATCGAAGTGCAATAAACTTAAATTTTGCATGTACTGACTTTGAGATAACCATGACACACAATTTAAAAAAATTGTATCGGATGAGTCTAACAGATTGTTCGTTAGAGTTGGTGTTTTACCGGACAAGTCCAATCGAACTGTCCGTACCTAGCATCCTGTTCGCTAGAAAGTTTGATCTCTGCCTTACCGGATGTCCTGTAGAATGTATCGGACATCTGGTACACTGTAAAACCAGTTTCTAAAAATTGCGCACAGAACCCTTCCTCTTTATCTCAGTTTCATTTCTCTTGCATTTATCATCCCAAAACCTATCCATTTTCTTCATTTGGCCATTCTACTTCATCAATTAAGCAACAAATCGACAAACCCATTCTTTCTACATCTCATTTCACTCAACAATTCCGTGTTCTTCTTTACGTTTCACTTCTTTCCCCAATTTCGTGCCCTAGACTTAATTACCTCAAAATTTCTTCATATCTCACTATGATGGGATCAAAGCGGGCGAGAAAAAGGACTAAAACAACCGCAAAACACCATCTTCTGACAAAGAGATGGATTTCAGCTCGAGGTGCTGGTGAACCTGTTTGAGAAGTCACTCATTTTAATAGGTTCTTATGTAGATTTTGCCGATTTTACAATTGAAGCACCTACATTTCACATTGAAGAATTTTTTGAAAATATGGGTTGGGTTTAGATTTGCATTTTAGAAGAACACGCTTACCCATGGCTTATAAAAGAATTTTATCAAAAAATGGTCATCACTCCTCGATCGGATGAAATTTCTAGTTTGATTAGCAATGTTCATATCACAATCACCAAAGCTCTAATTCGCCATATTCTCGAGCTTGATGAATGTGATACGCAACTTTTTCTTCATAAAGCTCATCCGTCAATCGAAGGATACTCCCCAGTGGATGTTTGTTGTCGAGTGATGAGAAAAGATTTTGAAAACACTACTAAAATTAGTGCAAATCAACTAACCTTACCATGCAAAGTTTTGCAAAATATTATTGCACATGTCATTCTTCCTAGGAAAGGGCATCGGGAGAGGTAAACTATTTTGACATTTTCATACTTGACCCATTTCTTGTTGGTGGAAAATTAGATTTTCCGACCATTGCATTTAGTCTCATGAAACTTGTGCATTCTTCACGGTATGTTAAGGCCTTATCCTACAGCATGTTGCTTACTAAAATTTTCAAACATTTTAATGTTCCGTTGGATGATGAAACTTTTGTTAAACTCCATCTCATTGACACTATTAACACACAAATGCATGAAAATCATTAAATTGCACGGTCAATGGGTGGCCCACACAAAAGGGTTCAACCCCACTGCCCTTTGAAGAAGAAGGGAAAGAAAAGAAGAAGAAGAGACGAAGGATGCTCCACAAGTTCCAAGTGCTTCTCCCGACTTACCCGGATCAAGTGCTTCACGTTCTTCGAGTGGTTGATTCACATTTATCGAGAACCACTATAATCTTCTAAACGGTCAGATTGACTCTCTTACGTCTACATTTGACGGGCTTGGTAGGTTACTTCATCAAATTCAAGCTCAACAAACCCAAATTCAAGCTCAGAGAGATGCCATCCTTGCGCGACAAGCGGTGATGCAAGCTCGACAAAGTGACTTCTATGCTTATTTTTATGCTCATTTTCCTTCTCCACCACCTCCGGTACCTTAGAATTATATTGTTTTCATGTTCTTCTACCTATTATATTGTTCTTATGTTTGATGACTTTTGCTCCATGTTTTGAATACTATCTTCCATGTAAATTACTATGGTTGACTTCATTTTGCATTTCATATATGCCGTTACTTCTTTTTGCTTATGCTAAAAGGGAAAAGCTTAGTAGATGATTATTTAAAATAGAGGGAACATATTAAGGGTGAACTTATAAATTTCATAACTTACATATGATAAAGGAAATATAAGTGTACAAACTATAAGGGGAAATATAAATGTCTTAAATTTTTTGTTCCTTGTTATTTTGTGCCTCGTCGATTTGTTTTATATTTATAGTGCAAATCACCTTGTTTATCATAATTAAAAAAAGAGAAATTGTTGACCTATGGTTGACTTCTCGTTTTGATTATCATAAACAAATTGAGTTTATTTCTAACAAATTGTATTCGAGTGTTGATAAAGGATATTGCAAACCAAATTTGAAGAGGCAAAGTTCGAAACAAAGCGACGATCGACAAAGAAAATAAAATCGACGTTGTGAAGATTGCTATTGAAATGAAAGAATAAGTCTAGCATGCACGTCAAGACGAAGAGCCTTATTGAAGACTATAAACTTAGACATTTTAACCTCATATGTAAAGGTAATATACTTCAATATTTGGCAATGAATCTTAAAAGTTTCAAGTGTCGGTTTATATATAAGAAAAATTATTTCACCAAAATATTTACACAAGACATTTATTCAAGATGAAATGATACTTATCTTGAAAAATAAAGTAAAAACGTTCTTCGAAGTTTTGCTTTTGTCAAAATCATTGAAGAAATTTTTTACACGAAACTGTCGTAGTGGACGTCCAGTAGAAGCAACGGTAAAATTTTTTAGCTGTTCTAAAAGACAATGGCAATGAACCATCCGGCACGACTCGTCCAGTTGGACAGATTTTCTGACTGTTCTACAACTATAAATACCCCCTACCTTGCATTCATTCATATACTTTTCTTAAGTATTTAAGTGAGGCACTTATTGATCTTTTTCTTTTTTAACCTTATTTCTCAATCTTTTAGGAGATAAAAATTATTTAATTTTTGAAAAACTTTTTGAGTAATCAAAATTTTTAAAAATCTTTCATCTCAATCAAAGTTTTTCAAATAACACTTGAGCTACACTCTTTGTTATTTATTGAAGTATTGAGTGTACTTCTTTCTTGATACTTAATTGAGTTCATATAATTTATTAAGAGAGAAGCTTTCACTTGTAATATTTCATTTTCTTACTTTTGATTATGGGTCGTGTTGAGATCCTGGAAAACTCAACATTGTGAAAGGATCGGTGCTCGTTAGTTGTAATTCATCAGAAGCATTGTAAGGGTTGGATTGCACCATAAATCAATCAATTATAGTGAAAAAAGCCTTGCTCGTGACGGAGAGTTTGGTAACGGAGGACGTAGATCGCTGTTTGGATCGAACCTCCATATTAGATCTTTTGCACCTTCAATTCCATTCTACTTACTATTTTCCTTGTGTTATCTTGCTTATTTATTATTTTGTTTGCTAATTGCTTAAATTTTCATTTATTTTCGAAAAAAATTTAGATAACCACTTCACCCCTCTTGATTAGTCGTTCTTGGGCTTGTACTGATCCCTATCAGCTCAAGCTTCTATGGTTTAAACAATATTTAAGATGTCGATGACTAGCAATTGACACATCTTTTAAATGCTACATGCCTTTGGGAGAGTGTATCCATTCTGAGACTCTTGTGGGATTTGGTCTTTCATGTTAAACATGGAGGTACTTGCAAAATACTATATTGATCTTGCCAAGTTGGATGAAAACAAACTCTGTGTGTGAGATGACATATTCTAGTATGAATTTCAAAGGTGGGGATATAATTCCACTCGAAAAATTTGAAAGAAAAGAGTTTTCATTGCCCGTGGATGTAGATTGTGAATCAGCTATTCAACTCGATGAGATATCAATTATGGAAGATGAGAATAAAGATAATAAAAGTTCAATTACAAATGAACAAAACGAAGGAGAGATAATTAATGAAGAAGACGTTTACCCAAATTCTGTCAACTTCATTGATTGCCCTATCATTGAATTTATAATTATGCTCGAAGAGAAGGAAGAAGTGTACATAGTTGAAGTTGAATTGGATGAGATAGGCAAATCATATCGCATTGGAGGGGGCAGGGTTAAAATTTGTAGAAGCAACGAAGAGTGGAGCAAAATCAAAAGAGGAAAACTGAGCAAGGCATCAAAAGTGTTCTTCAGAATGTCATGATGTCAAAACAATAAAGTCTAGCAAAGGACTTTAAACAAAGTGCTTGTTGGGAGGTAACACAATCTTTCTTCCCTTTTATTTAGTATACTTTCTAGTCATACGATAATTTAGATTAGTTATTAGTTTTAATTAGGGACTCATCATCCAAATGTCGTTTCCCTTTAAGTCCTCAAGATTTAGTTGGTTTATTGGGGGTGTTTGGTGGGGATTTTAAGACAATTAAAATTAATTTTTGATCGTTATTTCATGATTTCAGCTGTCATTTTTGAGTTCTTCTCTAGGTAGAACCCACTTTTATCTTTAACAGTCAAAAAATCAATTCTCAAAATCCCTACCAAACACCCTCTAAATGTTGGAACTAAATACCCCCTCCATCTCAATTATATAAGTTTGTTTCTTTTTTCACACGGATCAAGAAATCTTCTTTCACACGGATCAAGAAATCTTCTTTAATGTCATTGGAAAATTGATTTTTACCAAGATCTTTCCTAGTACACCCTATTTAATTCTCAGTATGTAGTAGTAAATTATTGTTAAAACTAGTAAAGAATATGAATGATTTAATTTGAAGAAGAAGAAATGAGAGATATTCCATGTTTCTACGAAGTGGGAAATGTGTGTATTAGGATGATTTCAAGTTGTCTTATTAAGTGGGAAAAATTGAATAAGGGTATATAGTAAAGGAATAAAACAAAATATTTTAGATTAGGAAATATACCTATATATTTGGGACAAGAGAAAAATAAAATTCAGCCTATATAATTGGGATGGAGGGAGTGATACTTGTTCTAGATATTTGATCTTAAATATGTTTATATAATCGTATAGTGCAAGAACATTATGTTGTAGATCGCTTAAATCAACAATGACCAAGGAGACAACGAGAACAATAGGAAAAGCTAGCCAATTAATTTCATGCCATATCAGGGAAGTATTTTCTCCCCCATCCCTTTATATGTGGATTTAAGATTTAAGACATTGAGAATAATGTGTTATTTAAGTTTAGAGGTGGAAAACATTAATTTTCTTTTATTTTGCGTATTTTTGTATGATTTTTATATCTTTAGATATTACAAAAAAAAATCATAAATATTTTCTTTTTATGTGCTTGTATGAGTTAGTTAGCTTGGTTGGTAATGAGGAATGTATTGAATTATAAATTAATCTATGAATGGTGAATAAGTTGCATGCTTAAGTTAATTTTTACTTTTCTATGTGAAGTTTGATATATATTGAGCACATGAATTAATATAAGCGTTGCGTAGGAATGAGTTCATTTCATGATTGGTTAGATCGAAATAGTGGATCATGATGCTAAACCTAAAACCACTATATTTTACATCCTTAGACCATATTTAGAATACTTTGGAAAATTTCACTGTTGTGGGAGGATATTAAGATAGATGAAGATTCCATGTGTGAAATTAAATCTTATGTGGATTGTCTAAAGTCAATAGGATGAAATTGGGCAAAAATCTCGAGTTAGAAGTCTGTTTACTTGAATATATGTTTAATGGGAGACACTGCACTAATAAAAAACTATATTCTATTTGAAAATTTCTCTTCGTAGCCTTTATGACTCGAATTATTAAGCTTGTATAGGTGTTAAACCTATTGTCCTAAAGTCAACTGACTTAGGAATCATCAGCCTAAAGCTTGTTACGTGGTCATTTAGAAAACTTAAGCGAGAGAATGTTACAAATAAAGCAAAATGTATTGAAAAAAAGAAAATTGAGAAAAAAATACAAAAAAATCTGAAAGAATTGACAAATTGATCATCAATGACCTTTATCACATCATAGACCTTGTCATTCTTATCAATGAAACCACATATATTAGTAGAAATTTTAGTCTTTATGAACATCACGCCAAGGCGATTAGATCCCTCCCATTTTTCTTAAGGCGCGATGTTCATACAGTACTGATATCGGCGATTTTAGGTGGTTCGTATTTATTAATAGCATAATCAATATTCGTCCACCCTACATGAAAAAGAATTCTCTCATTCCATACTTTATAGTTGTCACCTTTTAATTTGGGAATATTACAACGAATATCAGAGAAATTAGCAGGTTGTGAAACTGCAAAACATTAAAAATTGCTTATGTTAACTTGTGGCCTAATAGATTGCATGTTTTACTAATGTAAATCATTTAAAATTGAATATAATGACATAAAAATTGCCCGTGGGTTGAATTTTCAATTCAAGTATATTCAATTATTCCTTATGATAAAATTATCAAATTATGTACTCAATTCATATTTTGTTTATTATTAAAACAATTTGATATTCTACCATTAAAAAACTTTATAATAAAACTATCAAATTATATATTTATTCATAATTCTTGTGAAGCAAATTATGAGATAATTTGATATTTTATTCTAATTAATTATATAAATATAACAAAAATTCATGTGGGATAAAATTTATTATATTAAGTATAAATAATTTCAATCTAATGTCCTTAATCATTATGTGACATATAATTTTATTTAATTAAAGATGATGTGGCTAATCATTAAATAAATAAAATTACATGGATCACTAGACATTATCATTTTATGCATAAATGATTAACTTACTTTGAGAATAGATCTAATTGCGCAATATTAACTAACATGTTATGATTGATTACGCACGAAATATTCTCATAAAAATTGTAAACCGCATAAAATAATTTAAACATAATCAATTTATGCAAACTAAATATGAGCTTAATTTATAATTTAATATATCCTAAGATTTCATATATTATTCCAGACATAAATAATTAACATATGCAAGAATTAGGCAAAGACATAAAATATATGCCCAAATAACAAATAAATATGTCCAAGAATTAATTGGCCTAATAGACATATATGTGCCCAAGAATTAATTCTCTAAAAAACAGTCTAGTAAAAGTGTAGGTTATAAACGAACTATTAATTGTATAAAAGAAAAAGAAAAATTCATATTGAAGAGCATAAGTATAGCCCATTTCAATAATAAGAGAACAAGTTTAAAATTTCACAAATAAGATATTCATCTAAAAATACATATATATTTTTTCGAAAATGATTTTTTTTTTGGGTAGAATCCTCACCTATGGCAAAAGAATACCGTGGTACATATAAAGGAATAAATCATTTGCGTCTAATATTCGAAAGACTCCACGAATCAGTTCTTAAAATTCCTCTAAGTCCAACGGGAACTTTATCTCCTTCTTATTGGATGGTGAAAGAGTTACCAGTAGCTTCTATTTTTCCAAGTAATCTACTGTCATATTACCTTCCCTATAGATATTCATTATCTTGGCACAGGTGGCTTCAATCAAGGCATAAATATCTTTCCACAAGTTCCACAAGTATCATAAAGTTCATCTTCCTTCTTGTGCTCATTTTACCATTAGCGTGGAATCTGACTCCACCACAAAAAGACCCCAAAAATCAACGTCACTTACCAAAAACAGTCGGACTCTCCATACATTACAATTTATCCCTCAGTTGACTGTAAAAGCTACATAAATATGAAATTGTCCATATACTGTTGCCGGAGCTCTCTTGATTTATGGTAATTGCACAATCCGGGTCACAATTTGCAGACATACAGTCACATTATATCAAAATATTTGGACCAGTCATTTAAACAAATGTTGATTCTTCATTTGAAATTAAATTCAGAACGTTTGTATTGATCACGTATGTAATTATGATTAATTGAATCCAATTTGTCATTTCTTCCTACTACCTACGCATTGATCCATCAAATTACAATTGTATGCAACAATCGATCACATCATGATGGACAGTAAGTGAAAAATTGATGTAACCATTTAAATAAACAATCTAGCAACATATCTCATCTGACTGGAGATTGTGGTCTTGAAACAGAATGCAGTGATCTCCGAAATGTGTTATGACTATTATACATGACACATGTGGAAAACCTATCAATGAATTTGCCGTGAACGTTATACAGTGAGCAATAACATTTACCATGACCATTACGTAAGAACTTTCGACTTCGTAATCAGAATCTGTGACTTGGACAACTCTGACCTGCAGGTGTTGCGTGACACCTATGAAAAAATGTGTCACTTGCGCTGTGACCATGATACCGTAATTTGTCATTATTTCAATTGAATCAGTGACATGTGATGTGACCTGTTCTTGATTGACAACCAATGACAATATGCAATAACGTTAAAACCAGACGATGTTACTGGTATTGCTTGAATCTAGCCATGTGCAATCCACTCTTTGTTACTATGACAATATTCTTTATGTTTTGTAATGTAGTATGAATATGTGACCTGGAGCTAGTCAACATGTGACCATGATTGATGAGCTTTGAAATTCGTTTGTTGTGACTAGAATTGGATTTGTGTTTGATTATGTTTCGGTTTATTTTGTGGAAATGGGATTCATTCACGTTTGTTGTTGAATGGCTCACAACAGTTATTAGTGTTGATTGATCGCAATTGTGGGTATATGAAGCTTGTCGATATAGTTATGATAGAGTTTAGTTTAGACCCTGCAAAGTTGTTGTGACAATGAAAAATATATTGAATAGTGATCTGCCTCCGATAACAATCAAGAGTGACAATAATGTGATGTCATACATGGTTCTAAAGGACATGGATCGTTACCTTTCCAAATATCCAATACACTTTGAGGTCACAGTTGTAGATAACCAAAAATGGCCTATTGTGGTATCAGTTGGTGTTCAATCTAATGAACATGGATTTTCATTAACAGATATGTCGTCAGATATATGTGGAGTAATAGTAGAATCATCAAGTGACAAGTTTGAACATGAGATCACAATTGTGGTGGTTGTAGATGCTAGGGATGTAGATGAATGAAGGGTTTTTCATAACAAGGAGATTATGAAGTTGAGCTTGCCGTTTTATGCAATCCAACATATGTTTGAATATGTGGTTGTTCGTTCAAATAAGAAAGACTATCTTGTCAAATGTTCACATGACGAGTGTAGTTGGATATGCAGAGTATCGAAGTTAGCTAAAATAGATATGTTTAAAATAAGATATATTGTAGAAGGTCACACATATGTTTCGAATATCGTACTCAGTTCTCATAGGCAAATAACAAAGACAGTTGTGTCATCCCGCATTAAATATAAGTACACATTGTCACGCACTATATACACACCGAATTATATACCTAATGACATGCTGTATACATATGAAGTATTGTTGAACTATGTCAAGGCTTGCGATCTCGAGAGAAAACTTTAAAAATGCTAACGGATGATCCAACTGATTCGTTCAATAAGATACCAAGATTCTTTTCTATGTTGCAGCAAATAAATCCTGGAACAATCATAGGCCTAGAAATTGATGGTCATGGTAGGTTTAAATATCGCTTCACGGTATTAGGTGCATCAATATGGGGATGGAAAATTGTAGACCAGCTGTTGTGGTTGATGACACTATGTAAATGGACACTATGGTGGGACCTTATTCACGGCATGTACTCATGATGCAAATAACAACATATTTGTACTTGCTTTTGAAATTGGAGATAATGAGAATGATACTTCTTGGTCATGATTTTTTGGACACTTGAAGAAAGCATATGGGGATAGAGAAGAATTTCACTTTACATCATATCGTCATAATAGCATCAAAAAGGCAATTGAAAACGTGTATCCAGGAACTTATCACGGGATTTGTTCGTACCATCTCCTATAAAATCTAAAATCACATTACCGGAGATCAGGTCAAAACATAACCTAAGCATTCAATTCAACTGTTCGTGCTTACACCTTTTCGGAATACGAATGTAACATGCAACTGCTAGATGCAATTAATGAGAAGATAATTACCTGATAATATACTATAGATAATTGACTATCTATATTCATTTAAATACATTTATTATAATACTGTACACTATATGATATACGTCTCCATGTTTTTGTTTATAGGACGGTGTTGGACCTAAGAAATGATCACATTTTCACATGCCTGGGAATCGACATTCTATAATGATATCGACTATAATGGAGTCAGTTAATGCAGTCACAAAGTTTGCCAGAAACTATCCTATTTTAGCTTTGGTAGAGTCGTTGTGACAAATTATACAGTCTTGATTTTACAAATACAATGAGACCCCGGAAGGCACTTTTACGATCTTGTCAAGCAAGTATATAAAGCTGATGAGAAAATGAGCAAAGATATGAGAAACTTGAGAGTAATGTTAATTGTTGTGACCTAAACTGTAATATGTGACTTTTGACATTTTCTCTGTGACCTAAACTATAATCAGATAATTCTATTTTTTTAACTCATAAATGTGCTGTGATCATTTTCAAGATCTGTGACATGTGCTTTGATTTTTTTTTTAATATTTGTGCAATGTAATAGACATGTGTGACACGCACTTTCATTTGTGTCCTAGAATTTGTTTATGCTGTATATAGCTTGCATCAATAATTATAGGTTTCTCCCTTTAATCAGACAATGTTCTCAATTAACAGTAAAAGTTTATCTTTCATTGTTGATATAGAACAATGGACATGCGCATGTAGAATATTTCAAGTTGATCAACTACCTTGTCCATACACTTTGGATGTGTTTGCAAGTATGAAGATGAATCCATATGAATGCTATTCTTATTATTACACAAGTGAAGCATACAGAAATACATACCAATAAACCATTTTTCCCATAAAAAATCCAACTGAATAGATAGTGCCAGATGATGTACATGACATAGTTGTACTATCACCTAATCAAAAGCGTAACTGTCAAATGCGATCGATGTGATAAAAGTGGTCACAACTGTAGAACTTGCAGCTGCATGGTTCTGTTAAGTCAGAGCCAATTGAAGAATAAAAAAAGAAGAAGGAAGAAGAAGACTGACAATACACATTGACTTAAATGCGATGATTTCTTTATTTTTTTCATTTCGTTGATTGTACGTAATGTATGATGCAAAACGTAAGATGATACACATGTATGACATGTGCTGTTACTTCTACGCAAATCCCTGTGATCGTCTGATTAGAATATGTGACCTACTACACATATGACACGCGTGTGTGGTGTGTCACACATGAAAACCTGTATGTAAAATGTGATGTGACCATTATGCAATGACCTATAACTTTTCAATAAGAATATGTGACCTGACACGAGAATGACATGTGGCTGGAGTGTGACGCACATCAAAACCTCTCTTCGAAATGTGTTGTGACCATATTTACGACCTGTGACCTGTGCTGTGACCTTTTAGGAATTATCCGTGACAGTCCAATCTGAATATGTGACCTAATGCAATTATAACACGTGTCTGCAGTGTCTCACATATGAAAACATGCCTTTAACACTATGTAATGACCTATAACATGTACTGTTGCCACTATGCAATGCCCTGTAACTTTTCGCGAATAATTTGTAAACATGGTAGTGATTCAATTACAATGTGAGGTAGGGGAGAAACCTATCTGTCACCTGTGCTAATACCATTACACACTAACGAGTGACTATTGCATTAGATTTTGAGACTTGGATGATGATACATCATCAATCATGCGGAAGATGACATATAATTAATCATTTCAAGACAATGTAAATGAAGTGCTCCAACAACTACTTTAATCGTCAATAGAAACAATCAAAAGTAATAGGTACATAGTCATTGATTACAAATCTCCAAAATAAGAGAACAAGTTTCCATCTATTACAACTTGTAACTGCACTTTGAACTATCATTCTATGACAATGCTTTGTCCTCCAATTTTCTGTATCTTCTTTGTGGCCTTTTTGATTTCTTGATATCTAAACATCAATGATGCTATATCCAGCCGTGCTCTACCTGTATCAAATTTCATGGACCCATGGATCCTATGTCGTCATGCAGCATGTACTCCGCATATATGTCGCAATCATGTCTGAAGAAGACATATCAATCTATTAGGTATGAAATCCAGCATATAATGGTATGGTTAATTGTAAAGTGATGGTAAAAAACATACCCATTTTTCTATTGGGGAAGGGAAAAATCAAGATACACCTTCAACTCCATCGAATCTTCTTTCCATATCCAATACATTTCATGAGGTGTGGAATTATTTTGACAAAGTTCAATTCCAATACGGACCTCGACATCATTGTATGTCTATCTCGCCGAATTCAATACAAGTAACGTATGCTTCTTTATATCAAGCACTGCAAGCATCCAATAAGCTTTGTTGGTAGGTAGAATTGGAATAAACACAAGGTCCACTTCAACCTATGTAGTGCTAAATGGAATCGGTGCACCTATAATGTCATCTATGAGTCTTTCATCTGCCACAACAACTATTGGATCTTGTTTGAACCTGGGATACATGTTCTTGAGCTTAGCCACAAATAATGAGTTAGTCGTGGTAGCGATGAACTTGACATTTTTCTATTTCTTGCTAACTGAGGTACGTAGTAGAAGCACACATACATATACCATCAAGATGTAAGTATAATACACAATTAGGAACTCATATAATTGATATAAAAGAAAAATTGAAAATTTATGCAGACTGACAATTGCCTAGTGAATATGCTTCCTTGCACTGTTAATATGAATAGTGACACACGCATAAGGATGTGTGATTAATAACATGTGGTCTGTGATCGCCGCTGATTTGCACTGTAAACATATTTAAGATTTGTGCCTATACTATGACTACTATGGAATGCCTTGTGACTGTTCAGTCACAATGTGTTTTATATGAAACACATATTGTAATCTATTGCACGTGTAACCTGTGATTCATGCGTGACCTGTGACCGATTGCACGTGTGACCTGTGATCTACTGCGCGTGTTACCTGTAACTAGGGGTGGCAATTGGACTTGTAGACTCAGGCTGCCCGTGGCTCAGGTCGAGCCCCATTTTGGGGTACGACCTGTGTGGCTCGCCGGCTTGGGCTTACGGGCCTTTAAAAAAAGATGGGAAGGATTTAAAAAAGGTAGCATGCTGCTTCCTAACAGTGGCCTGCTGCCGTAAAAAAGGCAATACTCGGTTGCCTTTTTTAGGCAGCTGAGTGCTGCCTTTATTTATTAAAAAAGACAAAAAAATGAGCCTGTCCGACTCGGTAAGGCCTAAGCCAAAAGCTTGGGCTGAGCCTTGATTTTTTGGCTGAAGTTTTGTTCGGCTTAGCTTAGGCTCGCAAAAAGCTCGGACCATTTTACTCGATCCAAGCCCAAGCCTTAGGTTTTGGCTCGCGAGCCTGCTTGGCTCGATTCATTAACACCACTACCTGTAACTTTTATGGGATGCACTGTGACCTACTACACATGTGATCTGCGTATGCAGTGTGTTTTATATGAAAATCTGTGTGTGAAATGTGATGTGACCATTATGCAATGACCTATAGCTTATGTGATATGTAATGTGACTTGTCCATTTGAGACGTAACTTGTAATTGGCAACATACCAAACTACTCATTGATACCTCGCTAGATATAAGTTCGTACCACCATATCTTGTTTCCTACTAGGAACTGACTAACGAAGAAATGTGGATGAATAAGATCGTCTTTATCATTGAACTTCTTCCTAAAAATGAAAAGAAATGATTCATAATTCAAAAAAGTACGAAAATAATACAAATGTTTCATACTTATTCTGAGATTTGTATCCTCTTTGAAACCAATTTTGCAAGTCAGGGATATCTACATCATCTGCATGGTGATTATAGTGTTGGAAGAGTACTACGCTTCTTGAAGATTTGATTTGTTTTCCTTCATCGGCAATGTATGGAGACTCATGTGCTTTAGTCGGCCTGGGAGCCCTCTTAACCAGCAATCCAGAATTTGGTGCGGCGTCAGGTTCATATTAAATGTGTGTTATAATATGTGACATACACTAGTGTACAAATATGATAGAATTGTTTAATACCTCATGCTCAGTAGATTTAGTCTCCTTCAAGACATTAGATATGACCGAGTCCACATGCGCTTGCACTTTTTTAGATGTCATTGTATCCAACTGGCTTGGTTGCGTGGATCCAACACCCAGATCGAATAATGGAGGTTGAAGGGAAGATGGGAATTCAAATTCACCCTCAAAGTTAACCTTCGCTTTGCCTGTTGAATCAACATTTTTATCCACATTTGTAGCCTGAAAAGCAGCACAAAAAATTGCATTTCAGCATACAATTAAGAAGCATTCAAGAAATCATGTGATAACAGATAAGTTACTTACTTTGTCTGTAGGTTCAGAGTCTCCGATAGTGTGCGGCCTAGCATGCTGTCGCAAGCACCCAAAAATAATAAAACCTACACTTCCAAAAAATGCATGTAGTAGTGGAAGTAATAATCGTTTCCACGAAGAGTGATTAGTCTAATTTTATGCAATGTTAACGATAAAGGGGATTTTGTTTGTGATGAAATCAAGTCTAACTAAAAGCAATGCAAGTTAATAAATTGGATTAAATCAATAGAACGAACCTTGGTCTAAGTCAATATCCACCATAGGAATTTCGAACTGATCATAGACCCATAACTAATTACCAACTCTATTCTTAATATTCATCGTTGGAATTTATATTTCATATTTCTCGTTAGTTGTAATTGACCGGAAAATAAGCAATCCAATCAATCCTTATTATCAAATAACCCAAGAAAAGCACTTAAAATTTAATTTAATAATAGCATGAGAAACTAGAGAAATTGATGAAACGAAAAAACACAATCACAAGTGGTCATGTTTAATCTAGTCAAATATCCTTCCTAGAATTTAATAATCTCTAAAGCAGCGATAAATCAAACTCTAGTTGCTTCATATGTCAAAGATATCGAACAATTACATATTTGTTCTTTAAACAAATAGTCGATCAAAGTACATGAACATCTAATAGGCCTTTTAGAATTCAAATACAACAATCATAAAATTATGCATATAAGAATACTCAATACGTAAAATATGAATTAAAAAATGAAATTTATTTAGATCTCACAGTTTGAATAATTCCTAATATCCTTTGACCAAGAGATAAATTTTAACAATACATCAATAATCCTTAAGCAAAAAGAGAGAAAAGTCTATGGTGTCTGTCCTGTCCTTTCTTGGACAAGTTTTGGGTTTCTATATGGTGAAGAGATTTGTTTTCATAATTTGTTGGACAGAATAAGGAAACAAAAAAATTGCGTCTCGGATTCTACCATGTGACCACACGGTATATTTCCATGCTACTGCATGATTATGTCAAAAAAATCATCTTGAAGTCGCTGAAGCAGGCTTTGCAACCGCATAGAAAATGAACCATGCGACAGCATGGTTTTACATTTTTTTTCGTCGGACAGCTTTCAATATTTTGATCATAACTTTCTCTTCCGCTATCCAATTGAGGTGATTCAAGATGCATTGGAAAGATAACTCAAAGGGCTACTTTGCTGAGATGTCACCTTCTAATTCGATCTTCTACCATGTCAAAAATGGGTCCCAATATGATGCTAAAAATTGGTGCATAACTTTTTTCGATTGAAAATTGATGTGTGATTATACTTTGAATTTTTTCCCTAGAAAATGTACAATAATTTAATTTTGATTCCAATCTCCTAGGCAAAATGGAATTCGTTAGACCTTGCCACAATTCTACTCGTATTTTCTATAATTCATACCCCTAATTATTTATGCTATTTTAGTGTGATTAATACGTTCTACTATTAGGTTCAGTGTGTTTTGAATCTAACTTTGAAGAAGATGTTTTAAAAATACTAGAGTTTTAGTCAAATGTAAAGTTTTGAAAAATAAAAGGTCAGTGAGGATAAATATTAGTGGATGAATTTAAAGTGATACATTTTGACTTTATTCTTGTCTGTTTAAGTAAATTTACATAAGGTTATTAAGGGTGAATATATTCACGCAACAATTTTTTATTTATTCACCACATTTTATTACAAGAAATGTTTCCAACATTTCACACTTTTGCTTTTATTTCCTCAACTTTTTCCTCATTTCATACACTCGGTATGCACATGTGTATTGGTGCATACAAAGCAATATTTTATCCATATTTATTATTATTTACCTTAAATTTAAGCAGACCTTTATTTTTAATTCTAAATGTGAAAGGGAAATATATGCATGTGTAGGGGTTGTTTGAGCCCCAATTTTATTTATTTTTTAAATGCATTTGCAATAATGTTATGATGGAGAATTCGTGGTTAAAAAATTTTGAATTTACGTGTAATATTTTTTTATTGAAAAATATGTGATTGAAATGAGGTTAATTTACTATTCAAGATACATTTTGTTGGAAAACTGGGGCTCAAAGAAGGGCAAGTGTGTGTGTGTGTGTGTTACTTTAATGCTAGGTATAATTGATACGGATATGTTCAGATGTGATGAATATAAATTGAGTAATTTGTGAAGAGACTACATGAGACTCGACTTAAATGGAGTCTTTGTATACGTGTTAACCCTTAGTAACCTATTTTTTAACCAATAGTAACCTTATTCATTTATAACTATATATTTATATCTAGTTATTTTTATGAATACAGAAATGATTACCGAAGTACCGGTACTTAACTTATATTAAGAATTTGTAACATAGAAGATATAGCTATTGTGACAAAATTGATCATTTAAAGACAAAAAGGTCTCTTTCAAAGACTCGGAATCGAGATGGAAGCCGAGCATGGATGCCCGATTAATCATCTTTATGCACGAGAAAAATTAGTTCATAACTATACTTGCATAAAAATTATTATCTCAAAAGGTGAGAACTTCAACCCGATATTTTTAAATCTCTTAACAGATGTTACTTACCTTGAAAAATTAAATAAAAAGGTCCTTCAAAAGTCTACATTTTTTAAAACAATCAAAGAAAGAAAAATCCAGGAAAACATTGTCTAAGCAGACATCCAGTTCGTCCAACAGTTCAATTTTTTAACCGTTTGAAAATTCTGACTTAAAACGACAGGTCAATGTCGGCTCAAAAGCGGACGTTCGATTTTCCAAAACTTTTGGCTTTTTAACTGCTATAAATACCATCTCATTTTGCATTCTTTATAGGACTTTCAAAAGCATTAAAAAGAGATACTTTTGAGTAAAATTATTACACTCTTTGTTCATCTTCACCTTCGTTAAATTATTTATTTTGAAAAACTTTTGATTGAATTAACTTTTGAAAATCATTGCTCTCATCCAAGTTTTTCTTACCTAACACTTGATCTTCATTTATTGTTATTCGTTAAAGTGTTAGCCTACTTCTCTTTTGGTACTTAATTTTGATTATATCATTTATTATGAAAGATAAGCTCGTTACTCTTTAAAACTGTGGCTCATATAGAGATCCCATAAAACTCTATATTGTATAAGTATCGGTGCTCCGTGATTATATTTCACCGAAAGCTTTGTAGATGGTTGAATTGTACCATAAGTCAATCAATATAGTGACAAAGACCTTGCTCGTAACAGAAAGCTTAGTAATGGAGGACGTAGATCGTTGGTTGGGATCGAACCTCAACAATTACATCATTTGCACATTTTCTTCCCTTCTACCTATTGCTTTCGTATTTGTGCACATTTGTTTCATTAACGTATTTGCTACCAAATTTGTTAAATTTGGATTTATTTTTGAATTTATTTTTACAACCAATTCACCCCCTCTCTTGGTTTAGCTATTCTTAGGTAAAATATAACAAAAATTCATGTGGGATAAAATTTATTATATTAAGTATAAATAATTTCAATCTAATGTCCTTAATCATTATGTGATTCTCTTCTTAACATATAATTTTATTTAATTAAAGATGATGTAGCTAATCATTAAATAAATAAAATTACACGGATAACTAGACATTATCATTTTATGCATAAATGATTAACTTACTTTGAGAATAGATCTAATTGCGCAATATTAACAAACATGTTATGATTGATTACGCACGAAATATTCTCATAAAAATTGTAAATTGCATAAAATAATATAAACATAATCAATTTATGCAAACTAAATATGAGCATAATTTATAATTTAATATATCCTAAGATTTCATATATTATTCCAAACATAAATAATTAACATATGGAAGAATTATGCAAAGACATAAAATATATGCCCAAATAATAAATATGTCCAAGAATTAATTGGCCCAATAGACATATATGCGTCCAAGAATTAATTCTCTAAAAAACAGTCTAGTAAAAGTGTAGGTTATAAACGAACTATTAATTGTATAAAAGAAAGGGAAAAATTCATATTCAAGAGCATAAGAATAGCCCATTTCAATAATAAGAGAACAAGTTTAAAATTCACAAATAAGATATTCATCTAAAAATACATATATATTTTTTCGAAAAATGATTTTTTTTTTTTTTGGTAGAATCCTCACCTATGGCAAAAGAATACCGTGGTACATATAAAGGAATAAATCATTTGCGTCTAATATTCGGAAGACTCCACGAATTAGTTCTTAAAATTCCTCTAAGTCCAAGCGGAACATTATCTCCTTCTTATTAGATGGTGAAAGAGTTACCAGTAGCTTCTATTTTTTCAAGTAATCTATTGCCATATTACCTTCCCTGTAGATATTCATTATCTTGGCACAGGTGGCTTCAATCAAGGCATAAATATCTTTCCACAAGTCCCACAAGTATCATAAAGTTCATCTTCTTTCTTGTGCTCATTTTACCATTAGCGTGGAATCCGACTCCACCACAAAAAAGACCCTAAGAATCAGCGTCACTTACCAAAAACAGTCGGACTCTCCATACATTACAATTTATCCCTCAGTTGACTGTGAAAGCTACAGAAATATGAAACCATATACTGTTGCTGGAGCTCTCTTGATTGATGGTAATCGCATAATCCGGGTCACAATTTGCAGAAATACAGTCACATTATATCAAAATATTTGGACCACTCATTCAAACAAATGCTGATTCGTCATTTGAAATTAAATTCAGAACGTTTGTATTGATCAGGTATGTAATTATGATTAATTGAATCCAATTTGTCGTTTCTTCATACTACCTACGCATCGATCGATCAAATTACGATTGTATGCAACGATCGATCACATCTTGATGGATAGTAAGTGGAAAATTGATGTAACCATTTAAATAAATAATCTAGCAACATATCTCATCCGTCTGGGAATTGTAATCATGAAACAGAATGCAATGATCTCCGAAATGTGTTGTGACTATTATACATGCCACATGTGGAAAACCTATCAGTGAATTTGCCGTGAACGTTATACAGTGAGCAGTGACATTTACCATGACCATTACGTAAGAACTTTCGACTTCGTAATCAGAATCTGTGACTTGGACAACTTTGACCTGTTGGTGTTACGTGACACCTATGAAAAAATGTGTCACTTGCACTGTGACCATGATACCATAATTTGTCATTATTTCAATTGAATCAATGACATGTGATGTGACCTATTCTTGATTGACAACCAGTGACATTATGCAAAAACGTTAAAACTAGACGATGTTACTGGTATTGCTTGAATCTAGTCATGTGCAATCCACTCTTTGTTACTATGACAATATTCTTTATGTTTTGTAATTTAGTATGAATATGTGACCTGCATCTAGTCAACATGTGACCACGATTGATGAGCTTTGACATTCGTTTGTTGTGACTAGAATTGGATTTGTGTTTGATTATGTTTCGGTTTATTTTGCAGAAATGGGATTCATTCACGTTTGTTGTTAAATGGCTCACAAATGTTATTAGTGTTGATTGATCGCAATTGTGGGTATATGAAGCTTGTCGATACAATTATGATAGAGTTTAGTTTAGACCCTGCAAAGTTGTTGTGACAATGAAAAATATATTGAATAGTGATCTGCCTCCAATAACAATCAAGAGTGACAATAATGTATTGTCATACATGGTTCTAAAGGACATGGATCGCGACCTTTCCAAATATCAAATACACATTGAGGTCACAGTTGTAGATAGCCAAAAATGGCCTATTGTGGTATCAGTTGGTGTTCAATCTAATGAACATGGATTTTCATTAACAGATATGTCGTCAGATATATGTGGAGCAATAGTAGAATCATCAAGTGACAAGTTTGAACATGAGGTCACAATTGTGGTGGTTGTAGATACTAGGGATGTAGATGAATGAAGGGTTTTTCATAACAAGGAGATTATGAAGTTGAGCTTGTCGTTTTATGTAATCCAACATATGTTTGAATATGTGGTTGTTCATTCAAATAAGAAAGACTATCTTGTCAAATGTTCACATGACGAGTGTAGTTGGATATACAGAGTATCGAATTTAGCTAAAATAGATATGTTTAAAATCAGATATACTGTAGAAGGTCACACATATGCTTCGAATATCGTACTCAGTTCTCATAGGCAAATAACAAAGACAGTTGTGTCATCCTGCATTAAATATAAGTACACATTGTCACGCACTATATACACGTCGAATTATATACCTAATGACATGCTGTATACATATGGAGTATTGTTGAACTATGTCAAGGCTCACGATCTCGAAAGGAAACTTTAAAAATGCTAAGGGATGATCCAACTGATTCGTTCAATAAGTTACCAAGATTCTTTTCTATGTTGCAGCAAATAAATCCTGGAACAATCATAGGCCTAGAAATTGATGGTCATGGTAGGTTTAAATATTGCTTCACGGTATTAGGTGCATCAATATGGGGATGAAAACATTGTAGGCCAGCTATCGTGGTTGATGACACTATGTAAATGGATACTATGGTGGGACTTTATTCACGGCATGTACTCATGATGCAAATAACAACATATTTGTACTTGCTTTTGAAATTGGAGATAATGAGAATGATACTTCTTGGTCATGATTTTTTGGACACTTGAAGAAAGCATATGGGGATAGAGAAGGATTGCACTTTACATCGGATCGTCAAAATAGCATCAAAAAGGCAATTGAAAACGTGTATTCAGGAACTTATCACGGGATTTGTTCGTACCGTCTCCTATAAAATCTAAAATCACATTACAAAAGATCAGGTCAAAACATAACCCAAGCATTCAATTCAGCTGTTCGTGCTTATACCTTTTCGGAATACGAATATAACATGCAATTGCTAGATGCGATTAATGAGAAGATAAGGGGTTACCTGATAATATACTATAGATAATTGACTATCTATATTCATTTAAATACATTTATTATAATACTGTACACTATATGATATGCGTCTCCATGTTTTTGTTTATAGGACGATGTTGGACTTAAGAAATGATCACATTTTCACATGCCTGCGAATCGATATTCTACAATGATATCGACTATAATGGAGTCAGTTAATGCGGTTACAAAGTTTGCCAGAAACTATCCTATTTTAGCTTTGGTAGAGTTGTTGCGACAAATTATATAGTCTTGATTTTACAAATATAAGGAGACCCCGCAAGGCACTTTTACGATCTTGTCAAGCAAGTATAAGAAGTCGATGAGAGAAATGAGCAAAGATATTAGAGTAATGTTAATTGATGTGACCTAAACTGTAATATGTGACTTTCAACATTTTCTCTGTGACCTAAACTGTAATCAGATAATTCTATTTTTTTAACTCATAAATGTGCTGTGACCATTTTCAAGATCTGTGACATGTGCTTTGATTTTTTTACTATTTGTGCAATGTAATATACGTGTGTGACATGTACTTTCATTTGTGTCCTAAAATTTGTTTATGCTGTATATAGTTTGCATCAATAATTATAGGTTTTTCCCATTAATCAGGCAATGTTCTCAATTAGCAGTAAAAGTTCATCTTTCGTTGTTGATATAGAACAATGGACATGCGAATGTAGGATATTTCAAGTTGATCAACTACCTTGTCCATACGCTTTGGATGTGTTTGCAAGTATGAAGATGGATCCATATGAATACTGTTCTTATCATTACACAACTGAAGCATACAGAAATACATACCAATAAACCATTTTTCCTGTAAAAAATCCAACTGAATGGATAGTGTCAAATGATGTACATGACACAGTTGTACTAGCACCTAATCAAAAGCGTAATTGAAGAAGGCCTATTAAGAAGAAATTTAGATCCACATATGAAGAGAACATAACTGTCAAATGTGGTTGATGTGGTAAAAGTGGTCACAACTGCAGAACTTGCAGCAGCCTGGTTCCGTTAAGTCAGAGCCAATTGAAGAATAAAAAAAAAAGGAAGAAGACTGACAATAAACATTGACTTAAATGCGATGATTTCTTTATTCTTTCATTTCGTTGATTGTACTTAATGTATGATGCAAAACGTAAGATGATACATATACCGATTCAATCATACCAATAGAAGGTTCAGATTTTATACTATTAATTCTGGTTTTTTGACTTATAAATATGCTTTAACCATATTAAAGATCTATGACATGTGCTGTTACTTCTACGTAAATCCCTGTGATCGTCTGATTAGAATATGTGACCTACTACACATATGACATGCGTGTGTGGTGTGTCACACATGAAAACTTGTATGTAAAATGTGATGTGACCATTATGCAATGATCTATAACTTTTCAATAAGAATAATGGACCTGACACGAGAATGACATGTGGCTGGAGTGTGACGCACATCAAAACCTCTCTTCGAAATGTTTGTGACCATATTTACGACCTGTGACCTGTGCTGTGACCTTTTAGGAATTACCTGTGACAGTCCAGTCTGAATATGTGACCTAATGCAATTATAACAAATGTCTGCGGTGTGTCACATATGAAAACATGCCTTTAACACTATGTAATGACCTATGACATGTACTGTTACCACTATGCAATGCCTTGTGACTTTTCGCCAATAATTTGTAAACATGACAGTGATTCACTTACAGTGTGAGGCAGGGGGAAACCTGTCTGTCACCTGTGCTAATACCATTACACACTAACAAGTGACTACTGCATTAGATTTTGAGACCTGGACGATGATACATCATCAATCATGCGGAAGATGACATTTAATTAATCATTTCAAGACAATGTAAATGAAGTGCTCCAACAACTACTTTAATTGTCAATAGAAACAATCAAAAGTAATAGGTACATAGTCATTATAAACAAATATCCAAAATAAGAGAACAAGTTTCCATCTATTATAACTTGTGACTGTACTTTGAACTATCATTCTATGACAATGCTTTGTCCTCCAATTTTTTGTATCTTCTTTGTGGCCTTTTTGATTTCTTGATAGCTAAACATCAACGATACTATATCCAGCCGTGCTCTACCTGTATCAAATTTCATGGACCCATGGATCCTTTGTCGTCATGCAGCATGTACTCCGCATAAATGCGGCAATCATATCTGAAGAAGACATATCAATCTATTAGGTATGAAATCCAGCATAATGGTATGGTTAATTGTAAAGTGATGGTAAAAAAACATACCCATTTTTCTGTTAGGGAAGGGAGAAATCAAGATCCACCTTCAACTCCATCAAATCTTCTTTCCATATCCAATACATTTCATGAGGTGTGGAATTATTTTGACAAAGGTTTCAATTCCAATATGGACCTTGACATCATTGTATGTCTATCTGGCCGATCAATACAAGTGACATATGCTTCTTTATATCAAGCACTGCAAGCATCCAATAAGCTTTGTTGGTAGGTGGAATTGGAATAAACACAAGGTCTACTTCAGCCCATGTAGTACTAAATGGAATCGATGCACCTATATATCATCTATGAGTCTTTCATCTGCCACAACAACAATTGGATCTTGTTTGAACTTGGGATACATGTTCTTGAGCTTGGCCACAAATAATGAGTTAGTCGTGGAGCGATGAACTTGACATTTTTCTATTTCTTGCTAACTGAGGTACGTAGTAGAAGTACACATACATATACTATCAAGATGTAAGTATAATGCACAATTAGGAACTCATATAATTGATATAAAAGAAAAATTGAAAATTTATGCAGACTGACAATTGCCTAGTGAATATGCTTCGTTGCACTGTTAATATGAACAGTGACACATGCATAAGGATGTGTGATCAATAACATGTGGTCTGTGATCGCCGCTAATTTGCACTGTAAACATATTTAAGATATGTGACCTATACTATGACTACTATGGAATGCGTTGTGACTGTTTAGTCACAATGTGTTTTATATGAAACACATATTGTAATCTATTACACGTGTAACCTGTGATTCATGCGTGGCCTGTGACCTATTGCACGTGTGACCTGTGACCTACTGTGCGTGTTACCTGTGACTAGGGGTGGCAATTGGACTTGTAGACTCAGGCCGCCCGTGGCTCGGGCTGAGCCCCATTTTGGGGTACGGCTTGTGTGGCCCGTCGGCTTGGGCTTATGGGCCTTTAAAAAAAGATGGGAAGGGTTTAAAAAAGGTAGCAGACTGCTGCCTAACAGTGGCCTGCTGCCGTAAAAAAGGCAATACTCGGCTGCCTTTTTTAGGCAGCTGAGTGCTGCCTTTATTTATTAAAAAAGACAAAAAAATGAGCCTGCCCTGCTCGGTAAGGCCTAAGCCAAAAGCTCGGGCTAAGCCTTGATTTTTTTGCCGAACTTTTGCTTTGCTCAGCTTAGGCTCACAAAAAGCTCGGACCATTTTACTCGATCCAAGCCCGAGCCTTAGGTTTTGGCTCGCGAGCCAGCTTGGCTCGATTCATTGACACCACTACCTGTAACTTTTATGGAATGCACTGTGACCTACTACACATGTGATCTGCGTGTGCAGTGTGTTTTATATGAAAATCTGTGTGTGAAATGTGATGTGACCATTATGCAATGACCTATGGCTTATGTGATATGTAATGTGACCTGTCCATTTGAGATGTGACTTGTAATTGGCAACATACCAAACTACTCAATGATATCTCGCTAGATATAAGTTCATACCACCATATCTTGTTTCCTACCAGGAGCTGACTGACGAAGAAATGTGGATGAATAAGATCGTCTTTATCATTGAACTTCTTCCTACAAATGAAAAGAAATGATTCATAATTTGAAAAAGTACGAAAATAATAGAAATGTTTCATACTTATTCTGAGATTTGTATCATCTTTGAAACTAGTTTTGTAAGTCAGGGATATCTACATCATCTGCATGGTGATTATAGTGTTGGAAGAGTACTACGTTTCTTGAAGATTTGATTTGTTTTCCTTCATCGGCAACATAGGAAGACTCAGGTGCTTTAGTCGGCCTGGGAGCCCTCTTAACCAGTAATCCAGAATTTGGTGCGGCGTCAGGTGCATATTAAATGTGTGTTATAATATGTGACATACAGTAGTGTACAAATATGATAGAATTGTTTAATACCTCATGCTCAGCAGATTTCGTCTCCTTCAAGACATTAGACTTGACCGAGTCCACATGCACTTGCACTTTTTTAGATGTTATTGTATCCAATTGGCTTGGTTGCATGGATCCAACACCCAGATCGAATAATGGAGGTTGAAGGGAAGATGGGAATTCAAATTCACCCTCAAAGTTAACCTTGGCTTTACCTCTTGAATCAACATTTTTATCCACATTTGTAGCTTGAAAAGCAGCACAAAAAATTGCATTTCAGCATACAATTAAGAAGCATTCAAGAAATCATGTGGTAACAGATAAGTTACTAACTTTGTCTGTAGGTTCAGAGTCTCCGATAGTGTGTGGCCTGGCGTGCTGTCGCAGGCACCCAAAAATAATAAAACCTACACTTCCAAAAAATGTATGTAGTAGTGGAAGTAAGAATCGTTTCCACGAAGAGTGAATAGTCTAATTTTGTGCAATGTTAATGATAAAGGGGATTTTGTTTGTGATGAAATCACGTCTAACTAAAAGCAATGTAAGTTAATAAATTGGATTAAATCAATAGAACAAACCTTGGTCTAAGTCAATATCTACCGTAGGAATTTCGAACTGATCATAGATCCATAACTAATTACCAATTCTATTTTCAACATTCATCGTTGGAATTTATATTTCATATTTCTCTTTAGTTGTAATTGACCGAAAAATAAGCAATCCTATCAATCCTTATTATCAAATAACCCAAGAAAAGCACTTAAGATTTAATTTAATAATAGCATGGGAAACTAGAGAAATCGATGAAACTAAACAACACAATCACAAGCGATCATGTTTAATCTAGTCAAGTATCCTTCCTAGAATTTAATAATCTCTAAAGCAGCGATAAATCAAACTCTAGTTTCTTCATATGTCAAAGATATCGAACAATTGCATATTTTTTCTTTAAACAAATAGTCGATCAAAGTACATGAACATCTATTAGGCCTCTTAACAACCATAAAATTATGCATAGAAGAATATTCAATACATAAAATATGAATTAGAAAAAATGAAATTTATTTAGATCTCACAGTTTGAATAATTCCTAGCCTTTAATATCCTTTGACCAAGAGATGAAGTTTAACGATACATCAATAATCCTTAAGCAAAAAGAGAGAAAAGTCTATGGTATTTGTCCTGTCCTTTCTTGGACGAGTTTTGGATTTCTATATGGTGAAGAGATTTGTTTTCATAATTTGTTGGACGGAATAAGGAAACAAAAAAATTGCGTCTTGGATTCTACCATGCGACCGCATGGTATATTTCCATGCTACCTCATGATTATGTCAAAAAAATCATCTTGAAGTCGCTGAAACAGGCTTTGCAACTGCATAGAAAATGAACCATGCGACAACATGGTTTTACATTTTTTTTCGCTGGACAGCTTTCAATATTTTGATCATAACTTTCTCTTTCGATATTTAATTGAGGTGATTCAAGATGCATTGGAAAGATAACTCAAAGGGCTACTTTGCTGAGATATCATCTTCTAATTCGATCTTCTACCATGTCAAAAATGGGTCCCAATATGATGCTAAAAATTGGTGCATAACTTTTTTCGATTGGAAATTGATGTGTGATTATACTTTGAATTTTTTCCCTAGAAAATGTACAATAATTTAATTTTGATGCCAATCTCCTAGGGAAAATGGAATTCGTTAGACCTTGCCACAATTCTACTCGTATTTTCTATAATTCATACCCCCAATTATTTATGCTATTTTAGTGTGATTAATACGTTCTACTATTAGGTTCAATGTGTTATGAATCTAACTTTGAAGAAGATGTTTTAAAAATACTAGAGTTTTAGTTAAATGTAAAGTTTTGAAAAATAAAAGGTCAGTGAGGATAAATATTAGTGGATGAATTTAAAGTGATACATTTTGACTTTATTCTTGTCTGTTTAAGTAAATTTACATAAGGTTATTAAGGGTGAATATATTCACTAAACAATTTTTTATTTATTTACCACGTTTTATTACAAGAAATGTTTCCAACATTTCACACTTTTGCTTTTATTTCCTCAACTTTTTCCTCATTTCATACACTCGGTATGCACGTGTGTATTGGTGCATACAAAGCAATATCTTATCCATATTTATTATTATTTACCTTAATTTACGCAGACCTTTATTTTTAATTCTAAATGTGAAAGGGAAATATATGCATGTGTAGGGGTTGTTTGAGCCCCAATTTTTTTTTTTAAATGCATTTGCAATAGTATTATGATGGAGAATTCGTGGTTAAAAAATTTTGAATTTGCGTAATATTTTTTTATTGAAGAATATGTGATTGAAATGAGGTTAATTTACTATTTAAGATACATTTTGTTGGAAAATTGGGGCTCAAAGAAGGGCAAGTGTGTGTGTGTGTGTTACTTTAATGCTAGGTATAATTGATACGGATATGTTCAGATGTGATGAATATAAATTGAGTAATTTGTGAAGAGACTACATGAGACTTGACTTAAATGGAGTCTTTGTATACGTGTTAACCCTTAGTAACCTATTTTTTTAATCAATAGTAACCTTATTCATTTATAACTACATATTTATATATAATCATTTTTATGTATACAGAAATGATTACCTAAGTACCGGTGCTTAACTTATGTTAAGTATTTGTAACATAGAAGATATAGCTATTGTGACAAAATTGATCATTTAAAGACAAAAAGGTCTCTTTCAAAGACTCGGAATCGAGATGGAAGCCGAGCATGGATGCCAGATTAATCATCTTTATGCACGAGAAAAATTAGTTCATAACTATACTTGCATAAAAATTATTATCTCAAAAGGTAAGAACTTCAACCCGATATTTTTAAATCTCTTAACAAATGTTACTTACCTTGAAAAATTAAATAAAAAGGTCCTTCAAAAGTCTACATTTTTCAAAACAATCAAAGAAAGAAAAATCCAGGAAAACATTGTCTAAGCGGACATCCAGTTCATCCAATAGTTCAATTTTTTAACCGTTTGAAAATTCTGACTTACAACGATAGGTCAGTGTCGGCTCAAAAGCGGACGTCCGATTTTCCAAAACTTTTGGCGTTTTAACTGCTATAAATACCATCTCATTTTGCATTCTTTATAGGACTTTCAAGAGCATTATAAAGAGATACTTTTGAGTAAAATTATTACACTCTTTGTTCATCTTCACCTTCGTTAAATTATTTATTTTGAAAAACTTTTGATTGAATTAACTTTTGGAAATCATTGTTCTCATCCAAGTTTTTCTTACCTAACACTTGATCTTCATTTATTGTTATTCATTAAAGTGTTAGCCTACTTCTCTTTTAGTACTTAATTTGATTATATCATTTATTATGAAAGAAGTTCAAATTATAAGCTCGTTACTCTTTTAAACTGTGGCTCATATAGAGGTCCCATAAAACTCTATATTGTATAAGTATCGGTGCTACGTGATTATATTTCACCGAAAGCTTTGTAGATGGTTGAATTGTACCATAAGTCAATCAATATAGTGACAAAGACATTGCTCGTGACAGAAAGCTTAGTAATGGAGGACGTAGATCGTTGGTTGGGATCGAACCTCAACAATTACATCATTTGCACATTTTCTTCCCTTCTACCTATTGCTTTCGTATTTGCGCACATTTGTTTCATTAACGTATTTGCTACCAAATTTGTTAAATTTGGATTTTTTTTTGAATTTTTTTTTACAACCAATTCACCCCCTCTCTTGGTTTAGCTATTCTTAGGTTATCACTCCTTATAAAAATTTTGTCCTCAAAATTTAGTTGAATAAGTTGGGATATTTTCTCCCCATTCCATCTTTTTCTTTCCCAAGTTGCTTCCTCAATAGCCTCACTTCTCCATAATATCTATATTATATCAAGGGCTAAAATTTTTACAAGAAGTTCTTATATAGTGATGTTTAGTTACAGATCAATTGGCAATTCGTCTATAACATGGGTATGATTAGGTATGTATTTCCCCAAATTCGATACATGAAAGATGTCATGCATTCTTTCCAAGTTGGATGGTAATTTTAATTCATAAGAAATTTCCCTCACTCTCTTGACGATCTCATATAAACCAATGTATCTGGGCTTCAGTTTTCCTTTCTTCCTAAATTGAACCAATATTCAATTAGGGGCAAATATTTATCTCAGTTCCCTGAAATTCTAATACACATTCGCGTAGAATATATTCAAGTGCATAAATGGTATACTCAGATTGTCCGTTGGTCTATAGGTGAAAAGCAGTAAAGTCGGGCTCCTATCAATTTGTTTAAACTTTTTCAGAAGTTGAACAAAAATCTCGGGTCTCGATCGGAGACGATAAACACAAGGACACCATGGAGTCTGACTCTTTCTTGGATGTATAGAGTAGCAAATTGCTCTATTCGGTATGTCATCTGCATGGTTGGAAATGGGCGGTCTTTGTCAATTGATCCATAATCACTTAAATCGTATCA
>NC_036238.1:3712124-3863613 GCF_002742605.1 Olea europaea var. sylvestris | reverse complement strand
CACCTCTTGTTTGACAACCATTATTTACAAACTCTTTTTTGTATGCTAATTTTCAATTAAATATTCACACAATAAAACATTCTGCACGTAAACTCAAATTTTTCATACTTTTTAACGACACATTCTTCTAAAAATTATTATTGAAAATATAGTTTTTACCAAATAATGATCGTCAACGCGAAAGAGCAATTCTATTTGGCCCCATTAGATTACATTTCAAGTTTAAGGAACGCTAATGTGACGTTAAATGATAATTAAAATTAAATGACTCGTTTAATTTAACTTTTAATTTAGCCTAGATTGAAATTGCAATACTGTAGCACTGTGTTAAACTTGACGCAACAGTACCAAAACCATACCGTACTAGGATGAAGAAATATTCCTGATTTGAGTCCAAGTGAGTCAATGTTAACTTTTCCTTCTAACTTAGTGTGGAAGTAATTCAAAATCGGCCTCAAATTAGGAGTTTTGGTCTACAAATTTATTGTCATCCTCTCACAAATCCGCACCTGAATCGATATTTTTGCTCTTAATTAATCTCTTTTCTTGTGAGTTCCGATTTGTAACTGTTTTTATCTTTGTCGATTTCGGTACTCTGACTAACATGGGCGACAGCCAGAATTCTAGTGAGAAAAATACGTTCCTTAAGGATTACAGCGCCGAAGAACTTCGAATTGCTTCCGAGTTCTTGTCCAATTGGCTGCCGTTTCTCTCCCGTGGATTCTGTAATAGCTGTGCTGAAATACTTTCTGATCGTGTCCGATCCCTCAACCCAGGTACAATATATCTATGCTGTTCTTATAGACTATGAGATTACCCTTTTCGAAATCTTGCAGCCTTATTTAAAAATGAATATCTGTTTTTTCGTTTGTGTCCAGTATAATTGGAGTGTTTGATCCCTGGAATGTTTCTTCCACTTAATTTTTTGTGGGTTTTTTATTCCAGTATGCCTGGAGGATGTTCTAAATGTTTAATTAAGTTTTCTTTAGTATAGTTACTGAAAAAGTGTTACCTTTTCAAGACTATGAATTTACAGTAACTGAACTTGGAGAAAAGAATGGTTTTTAATCTTGTATATCATGCTGCCTTTGAGGATTTACTTTTTATGGTTTTCATGAAATTCTAATGTGTTATTCAGTTTGGTCTTTCTTTGGCTTTTGTAGAAACTGATGGTGAAGTAGAACCTGGTAAAAAAGAAGGGAAGTTTGCAGTTTCGTCTATCATGGATCTGACTAGAAGTAAAGAGGATTGTGATTGTTCAGTTAAGAGTTGGAAAGATAGTGTGAATCATAATGATAACACAGATAAAAATTCATTGGGAAGCTGGAAAGATGAGGCAGATAGGTTGTCAGAGCCAGCTGCTGATGCCTCGTCAAATAGTGAATCATCGAACTTGTTAGCACCTCTTGCAAGCTCAAAAGTGAAAATGTCCTGGGCTGATATGGCTCAAGAGGATGAGTTGGACACAGGGGAAGAGAACGGGAGTAGTACGTTTGTTAGTGTGCAAGAGGGAATGACACTGGAGGAAGCTAAGACAAATCCGGGGTTATCAAGGGAGCAAAGAGAGCACATTCGTTTCCGCTACGTGAGGAGGAAGAAGAATTTTATATGTTTTGAAAGAATTAATGGGAAATTCGTGAACATTCTAGATGGCCTGGAGTTACATACACGTGTCTTCAGTTCTGCAGAACAAAGCAGGATTGTTAAGTATGTTGAGGAGCTTCAAGAGATGGGGAGGAACGGGAAGCTGAAAGGTGAATTACCAATAAACTGCATGTTTTTTAGCTACATTATTGTTCGATATATCTATCCTCTAGTTATCAATATGAATAATGACTTCTGCATATCTCAGATAAGGGGTCATTAATGGAAATTTGTCTAAGTGGGTAAAAGGGAGCAATGCTACGTAGATCTTGAAAAGAAAATTTGACAACTGTCAATGTTGAAGTTTATCTATACCCTACAACAGTCATGGTTAACTGCTGAGTCAGGGCCATTTGTCATTTTCTGTTTTTTCATGGCGATAGCAGTTTGAGTTTTGGATTTTCTGATGATCTATGATTAATGAGTTATTATTTTGCCCTTTTGATACTGGAAACACAGAATACTTCCATCAACTCTTTGGTATCATTCTCTGCTTTATTAATTTTTAAGCCAATCTTGAATGCAATTAACCTTTTAGTTTAGGGAGGTTTTTGTAATTTACAGGCATGCACAGTTAGGAAGTTGTTCGACTGTTTTGATAAATTATTTCATAAATCAGCTCCAATATTTTGAAAAAAATGATGTTTTGAATAGTGATTTTTTTGGAGAATGTGTGGTTTAAAAGTAGGAAAAGTTTTGGAATTATGTGCAAAATATTTTATTGTGTGATTGTGTGGTTGGAATACGAGAATTAAAAGAGTTTTGTGTAAAGGGAGAAAAATAGGGGCTTAGCAAATTTTATTTTTTATTTTTTTTTATTTTTTATGAAAAAGGGGCTTAAATCTCATTCCAGTGGTTTCATTATACATCTACATCATCTTGCCTGGTTTGCAGATAGGCAACTTTCCTTGTGGTTTTTAAAACTCTGTCTGGTTACCACTTCAATTAATTTGGTTCTCTCATGTCAATATTTTTTGCACTCTATTATTCCTTAGACTTTCAGCCTTCATGCTTCTCTTTACAACATTGAGATATAAAGGTTACTAGTGGCCATTTGTATATGATTTTGGATGCCCCTTATCTTCATATCTAATTTCATTGCTTTATTGAAGGTTGTTGTGACATGCAATTTCTTAAAGTTATTATGGGCCTATGTATGTTTACCTGGTCTAGTTTTAATTTCAGAGCACACCTACTCTGCATCACAGAAGTGGATGGGGGGAAATGGATGCATCACTCTTCAATTTGGTTGCTGTTACAATAATGCAGTAGTAAGTTTCTCTTTGCATCGTTCTTTGCCACTTTGGATGTACATCTTTCACTGGTTCACCACATCACTATTGTTAGTAGAAATGTTTAGATATCAATAGCCTTAAGTTCAACATTTTTTTAATGGCAGGATAAAAATGGCAATACACCCGGCATCCTCAAGAATGAAATGGTTGATCCTTTACCTCAACTTTTTAAGGTTATGATCAAAAGGCTCATTTTGTGGCATGTTCTACCTCCATCTTGTGTTCCTGATAGCTGTATCGTCAACATTTATGAAGAGGGAGATTGTATACTGCCTCACATTGAGAACCATGATTTCGTTCGACCTTTTTGTACCATCTCATTCCTTAGTGAGTGTGATATACTTTTCGGATCAAACTTGAAAACAGAGGGTCCTGGGGACTGCGCTGGTGGTTTTGCAATTTTTCTGCCAGTCGGGTGAGTCTTTAGTGCTTCAAGATTATATTAGATAAACATGAAAATTCAAGTTTTTTTTCTTTTCTTTCCTTTTCTGTATTTTTTTATTTTTATTTTTTTGGTTTCTACCCTAGAAATCATCCTCTTATAAGTTATTAAGTTGCCAAATCTTTTGCCAGATCTGTTCTTGTCTTAAATGGAAATGGAGCTGACGTGGCTAAGCACTGTGTTCCGGCTGTTCCGACAAGAAGGTACTAATCCAAATACGTTGTGTTCTTCATACTTCCCTCAGTTATATTTCTCGATAATCTGCTGATTCTTGAATGTTTTACGGCCAGGATATTGATTACCTTTAGGAAAATGGACGAATCTAAACAGCCCATCGGATATGTCCCTGAATCTGATCTACAAGGGCTTCAGCCATTGCCTTACGAAGCCGACACATCAAAGAATCACAATACTTCAAAACAGAAGCATTTTTCGAAAAACCAAGCAGCTGGAAGAGAGGAGAAGATGGGCAGAGGAAGGTACTCGAATGCCCATTATTCAGGTCAAAGCAGACAAGGTCCTGTGAACAGGCCAATGGAAATGGTTAATTTGGAAAAGTGAATTTGAGTATGCTAAGGGAAATTGTAGACTGATATATATTCTTTTATGATTTAAGGCCTTCAATTCTTTTAGGACTATGATATTTTTATACCTGTACCATTTTGGGTATAATGGCCGTAATGTAGAGTTATATTTCTATATGGAAACAGTAAGTGGATGGGTTTTATGCTTTGTATATTGTGCTTGAGTTTGAGTCTGGATTGAATTTTGTTTCTGGTTGTAGATTGAATTCGTTTTGGTTTGTGATTTGAGTTTAACTTCAATTTTGCTTCTTTGAAGTACTGCTCATCTGTAAGTGCGCTTGATTCCAAGATTGTGCTACATTTGTTTGCGTGATTTGATCATGCAGAAAGAAACCAGAGATTTATGAGAAACTATTTTTTCTATCACAAATTTCATTCATTGTCTTGGTTTAGCAGTCAGTTCTTGTTCGCTCTCTATCTCTTTCTTTGATCGTTTACAGCTGAATTTCGGGAAATATATATCTCAAATCTTTTGGGGAATACTTTCAAAGCTACATCTCTTTAATTTTCTATACAGGATCCAGACTTGTTATATTGAATGCGTATAGTGTGAGGATTTTTGAAGTTACATCGTCTAAAAGTGGCAGCTGTGATGTAGAATGAGCAACGACTTAATTTGGCTGTTGTCCATTCCAAGAGAATTTTATTTTCTTATATTTTAACGCCTCAAATAGCCCAAAATATGAAATTTAGGTGTTGAATTTATTTGCTTTTACCCAATCAGCTGAAGGTAGAAGAAACCCAAAGCTTGATAAATGCAGATTGAGAATATAACTTTTTTAGAAATGAAATTTGTGGGCAAAATTTCAAACTAGAGGCGTAGGGAAGAGAGAACATATAGTTAAATGTTTATACTAAACAATTGATGCGATGATTGTTATTTAATGATTGAGATTAAATATGGCCAACAATCGGATCATTTGATAAGATCTCTCACTTTTAATCAACTTTTAATGATCTTACATCAACAATTCAAACAACAACAACATCCGTATAGAATGCACATTTTGGAACTAATGCGTATGCGACCTAAGTGGTGCATCTTCCCCACTATTTTCAAAATTTATGTATGCTAGTTCAACACTGTTGGAAGGCACGTGTGTGTTTTGAATAATTATTTAATTGGGTAAATACTGTTAATATTGATAGATCGAAAATAATTATTTGTAAATCAGATTTCAGGGAAAGAGTACCAAAGAACCAAAATAACTAGGCCTGCTTCGCTAACAGGAGGGATGTTTCGGATCTGGCGTCAAAATGAGAGAGAGGTGATTTGGCAATATTTGACGTGGAAATTACATACATACTTACTTTTAAAGATTGTATTTCAAAATTAAGAATTATAGTTTATTATTTATACAAAAATCAGATGATAATACAAATTTTAATATTAAATAATAATATTATAAAATTCAATTAATTATATACCCAACATTTTAAATCCTAATATTCATATTCATTTTGCTACTCCTCAATCTCTCTCTACTCTACCTCTCATTCACTCTACGTTACAACCATTGGCGAAGATGGGTAGAAAAGGGAGCAGCAATGTACGCCGCGCGACGTCATCAAAGAGGCTTCTCTCTATTTACTACAGATCTAACACCACAAGCTCCAACCATCGTCTCTCTATTTGCTGCAAATCCAATGGCTTGGGGTTAGGGATATTATGGTTGGTGTTGGTGGCGACACCATGGTGATGGTGGCGGTGCGCTTTCTCGAGCGCACTAGAAATTAGGTTTGGCTATTGTTTTTGTGTTGGTGTTGGTGTTGATGGTGCTGGTGGCGGTGTTGCCGTGGTTGTGGTGGATGGTTGGTATTGCAAGGGGCACCATGGTGATAGCAACGACGGAGTGGTTCCAGGCAATGCACCTTCTCAGGTTTGGCTGTGTATTTTTTGTTTGTGTTGGTGGAGGTGGCGATGGTGCTGTGGTTGTGGTGTTGGTGGGAGAGCCTTGGTGGGGGCGACAGCGACGGAGTGGTTTTCTTGGATCTATTGATGGCTGTGGTTTTTGTTGGTGGCGTTGGTGGTGGATCTGGCGATGGCAATGGTGGCTTTGTAGTTGAAAATGGCTGTTCGTTGGTGGTTGTGATGGTGAATTAATGGTGGTGGTTTTGAAGTTGAAAATGGTAGTTTGGTGGTAGCGGTGGCAGTGAGATTGCATTGCTTTTTGTTGGTACCACGGTTGAGATTTTGGTGGGGTTGGTGCCATGATAGATTGATATTTGTGACCAATAAATAATATATGATCAATAACTTGTGACCTTGCATTTTTTCTGTAGCATGTTGGCATCTTTTTTTCTTTAAGGTGTGGGGGATATTGAAATAGGTGGTAAGCATTTAAGCTATGGCCATCGGTGGAGGAAAGTTCTCCTAATCGTTGAAGATGCAAGAAAGCTCTTGGATCCTCCTCCGCCCTAGAGTCCGTCCCTAGTTAACCCATTTTATAGATTGGATTTAATTTTGCTTTGGATTCTTCATATTTCTGCATAAACTAATCCTTCCTAAATTTATCGTAATAGGGTTGATTGTTTATAATAATATAGTGTTTGTTTGGTAGGAATTTTGTTAATTGATTTTTTGATCGTTGGAGATAAAGTAGGTTCCATCTGTCAGATAAGAATTCAAAAATGATAGCTGAAATAGTGAAATAACGGTCAAAAAATTGATTTTAATTAGATTTTAAACCGTACCAAACATGCTCTTAAGTTTGTGAAATTTTTATCGAAGGGTGTTTTAAGAACCCCGCCCCCCTCTCCCAACCCACTTTTTTTTTCAAGTTTTGTTAGAGCATTACATCATGGCAATTGCGTGGGTTCATTTACAAGAATTGATGCCTCCTTGACTCACTATTTATTTATTTATTTATTTTTATTTTTTTGGGAGGCGGGGCTGGTTTCAGTTTGAATTAAAGATTGTGACTTTATTGTTCTTTGTTATGATTGTCAAAAATCTATTTTTGCTTGTAAAATCGAATATGATTGGCTTAAATTGATTTGCGGTTTGCACTTGGCCCCCTAAAGATAAAATCTTTTAAATAGGAATTTCCGTGGTGCTTGATTCTTAATTCTTAGTACAATTTTTGGATGTAAAATTCATTAATTTTTGTTCTTAATTATGAAATTTTGTTCTATATATTTGGTTTATAAGTCCCCTTAAATCTTCTTCTTTTCCCGGTCTTGACTGTTTGGGTTTACGATTTTATTCAGCTGTAGAATTTTTTGACAGTCATCTTACTATGCATTTTTGTTTTATTGTGAAATTAAAGAATCAATTATTTTAGTTGATTATTTCTTTTTCTTTTTTTTTTATTTAAGTTGAAACAATAAAAATTACAATAATAATCGTTACTAATAACAAATTTTTTATTCATAAAATTTGTGATTTATAGCTGATAAATAAAATTTTATCAATAAAAGTTTTGATTTTGTAATCGATGAATAATCTATGTAACTTATTAAACTTTTTATTCATGATCGAGAAATAAATTGTAACCAGTAATTTGATAATTTGTGATAAAAATTAATTTGTGACTAATTAATTAGATATTTTGTGACCATTAAACAAGCTATGATTTGTAAAATTTATGATTTGTAACCAATGAATAATATGTGAGCTATTAATTTGATAAATTCGTGATCGATGAATAAATTGTAACTTATAAAATTTTTGATTCATGATCGTGAAATAATTTGTGATTTATAAAATATTTTTTTTTGTCGATAAATAATTTGTAACCAGTTAATTTATAATTTATGACTGAATTGTATAGAATTGTGATCTTAATATATTTAATGAATAAAATATATGTTTAATTAATTAATTAATAAATAAAATTTAAAAAGAAATCCAATTTTTGAAATTTTAAACTTTGTTTCTTAATTTTGAAATATGTCATACTTAATCACTTATATTTGAATTTTTTCCACATTTGATTGTATATAAGTAGGCCATTGGGTGCGACAAATGGGCTGATCAGCTCGTGACCTCGACTTGTATTGGCTTAGTTCATGGGAGGCTGAGCCAATAAAAAAGGGAAACTAACAAAAATACCCCGAAAGTTATAGGTCTTTTGAAAAATTATATAAAAAATATTTTAGAAGTAAAAAATATTGTGCAAAAAAAGTCATTTTTTTATTTATTAAAGTTAATTGTTATGTATTTATTAAAAAGTTATCTTTATCACTCATAAAAGTATAAAAAATAGTGACGCATTAAAAAATGTGACAAATTTCAAAAGTGACAAACATTTAAAAAAGTGACAAAAATTTTAAAAGTAACAAAAATTCAAATATCAATTAAAATATTGAGATCAATTCAATAAAGTAGCAAAAAAAAGTGACACGATCTCATCCTTCTAATATTCAACAACTGTAATATTATCCTTCAACTATTCAATAGCGTCATTAACAGCACTTCGCTGGAAAAAATATTCCCAAAATCGTACTACACAATTGAAGAAAGAAGAAGAAGAAGAAAAATGCAAAAGAAATCACACAGTATACAACTATATAAGTGAATGGCATGCAATTCTCGCATGATGGCAAAACCCCTTTATTCTTCTATTTCAACCTCAATATTCTCACATGATGACAAAATTCCTTTTTTTCGTCGAATTCTTATCTTCAACCTTTAATTAATTAGTACATTTCATCCTTGATGATGATTTATATCAAAATATTTTATTTTCATGCTTTGAAACGAGGAAAATATATTTTTCGCACTTTTTATTTATTCTTTTTAAAATATATATATATGATTGGTAAATAAATAGTTTTACACCATTTCAACGGACTTTTGGACATAAAATTATTATTAAATACAAAATGTGTTAATTAATGGAAAGTTTGACAACAAGACTGGCATGAAAAATTGTTAGAAAAATAAGTACTATATATAATAAGTAAAAATTAAGAACTTAAGTACAATTAAAATGTGGTGCAAGAAATAAAAATTGGGGTGTTAATATAATTACTCTTTTACATTTGAAAATGCATTAGTCAACAAAGTAGTAATTGATTAATTAACTCGACATCTTAATCCCTATTTTGGAGTTATTCTATTTTATATCCACTGTGTTTGACATATTTTTAAATTAATTATGCATGATGGGTTAAAATTCATTGAAGTTGAGTTAGAAAAAATTAAAAACGCTCTTACCTTTTTTATGATGTCAATGAGACACAAGTTTTCGATGGATTTTGTACAGAAAACGGACTAAATGCTACATATATGTTTCTCCGAATGCTACATATATGTTTCTCCGGCCCTTTCCTAATCAAGGCTAAAATCCCGAAAATGAAAGACACCAAAATAGGAATGAGACTTAATATTATAAAAAATGCCCAAAAAATATAGTATTCGTAAAACAAAAACATAGATGCACTTTTATAGGTCATAGATTGAGCTCAACTTATATTTTGCTACGTTCTTGTGAAGGCTATGAATTCTTGTGAAGGATACAAAAATATCCTGAACTTATCTCAAAGGGCTTTTTTGTAACATCAATATGACATGAGCCTTTTCGAGTAACACCAGTGAACCTGAAGTGTGACATACTAATGATGAATATCAACTAGAAGTCAAACCCACCATCAAGACTGCTTGTAACATGCGATTTATTGTGACTTATTTTGAAGAAAATTTCAATATTATCTCCTCTATAATTTGAAATAACCACTTTGAATTAAAATGCAACAAATCCCAGCAACAACTTTCGCAACTAAATGTGAGCATTTTCCCTTTTCAATAATCATAACAAAATAAGGCAGTAGATACAAGCAGGACTTTTAAACTTTTACTAAAAAAAAAAAATATATATATATATATATGCATATGGATACAAAACACATAGTGAGCCTACATAACTATTTTTACAAGTGACGCAAAATGAATATGCATAAAATGCTATGAAATGAGTCTCACAAAAAAGCTCTATCATGTGGCTTCAATTCCAAAATCAAAAGCTTCATCTCCAAAAGCTACCCAAAAACTCAACTATTAGCCGATAAGAAAAGCTGTGAAAAAGATATTTGAGTTGATATGCTCGGTGAGTGGAGAATTTTGAAAACAATTATACTTTTCTCATTTATACATATTTGTCGAAATTTGAATTCACATCACTTAAATTGTTCACAATATAACAGAGAGAAGATTGTGAGACCTTCTTATAACACGATTTAACATGCTTAAAATAATAAAATCCAAACATTTATATCACATTAGTTTCAAGTAGATAATATCATCTCATATCATAATACAATCATAAGCTAAAATTTGTAGTATAATCCCAGCGCACCATATTAAGCTAGGAAATCTCACAAAAATGTACCCTCTAGTAAAATTTGTAATTTGGTTATACGATTGTAGATCGGGTCTATGACAACTATCACGAAAATAGCTACATCATACTCTCGAGCCAACTCCATTTTGTCTCAGAATCATCCATATTATGATTCACGTCATCACTTGCTTCATGTTCATTTTCAAGGATATCCTTTCTCACAAATAGGAGATTGTGTGCTTTATTGACTTCAATCAACCACCTCAATTGCATGTCAAAAATTATCTTTGCGGAACTTAAAACTATGTATTATCAAAAAAAAAAAAAAAAAAAAAGACTCTATCTCATATTCATATGGTTCAACACTAAAGAGGTTTTGCATAGTGATACTGTAAGTGTTATGCCTTAGGTCTAATCAACTTTGAATATAAACATCTTTAGTATATATCGTTGATGTAATTTACAGCAGATTTATTATTTAGTTAATATTCAATTAAATTAAATAATAGAGTTTGTAAATTCAAATTTTGGTAATCATAAAGAGTTATGATATTGAGATACAAATTACATATGATTAAATCTTAAATTATACGTGGTAATTTGTTAATCATATAGAGTTGTGATATTGAGATACAAATTACATATGATTAAATCTTAAATTAACCGTGGTCGTAAGTAATAACGAGATACGAATATCGTTATTACAGATAGACCATCATGTGTAGCATTTCTTACTTGTGAAGTAAGTAGGTGGTCTTATAAATTAAAGTGTGGTGACACTTAAATAAACACGTTGATATTTTGTTATGGAACAAAATATTGGAGACTCGCTAGGAGATTTCACGTGAATAACTATCTGAGTGTCAGTGGTTAATCTCTAACGTTCGGTTGTGGAATTAGTCCTTTGACTTGATGTGATCATAGTGCTTTATATGAGGGCAGTCATACTTTGGTGATATTGAATGTTGCTTTGTCAAAGGCCGTTAAAACAATATCGTTCGGGTATGTTAAGAATCGTATGAAGGTTGTGAATGACCAATAGAGGATTTGTCATTTTTAGATAATAAGAGATTGCGATCCACATTTCATTCAATTAAGTAGATGACGAAATCCTTGGCCAAGGTGTACACAGAAGTCGAAAAATGAGTTTTCGACTTATATTGATATAATAGTAGAATGAAAGATATGATCAATAATCGGGATTGAAACATTTTCATATCTCGTAATTGATCCGATTATATTGACGAAGGGATTATAATTTCACAGTAAACGAACGAGTTTGATTTTATCATACCACGTGACATTTTTCGTCACATGTATTGCTTTAACACATTACTAGATGTCAATCTGAGACGGCGAACATGAATTAGTGATAAATTAAAAGGGTGTTTTAATTTATCAATTTTGATTATATCAAAATAATAATTCACTTCGTTAGGCATTGTGATTGAAAACCTGATGGGTCGCACACAAAATGAAAGCTAGAAGATTTTGATTTGTTAATTAATCAATTTAACAAACGTTGGATAAATTAATTAATTGAATTACTTATTTATAGGCTCGAATTAATTAATTGGATTAATTTATTCATGGATCGAATTTAATTAAATGGGATAATCAAATATTGGACCGGATCATGAGACAGGCCAAGCCCGTTTGGGCTTATATAAATAAGTAGTTAGGGTTTACAGTTTTGTAGAGAATTTTATTCTTGTTAGCACAAGAGGAGAAAATTTTTGGTTCCTACAATCTTGTTCTCTATGTGAAATTTCATTGGAGACTGAATAATTGGACAACTGTGGGTGGCAGATTAATGTTGCTAGAAGAAAAGAAAAGTAAAGAAATTTGCAGATTTCCTAAAAGGTATAAATTGTGATTAAATACAAAGCAGATCTTTGGTGGGAATTGAAATCTGTTTTATTTTCACTACGCATGATATGTAAATTCCTAACAGATACATGTCAATGTACGATATATTCGTGGATACACGAATTGCAGTATCACATTCTTCATTATTCTCTATCCATTTTCTTATCAATTGACCATGTTCACTCTTTAAAAACTCAACAAAATAAAAATTGTAAGGAGTGTTGAATTCATATATGTATTTGAATGAGTTAATACCCCAAATAGTCATTGAACTTTACTTAAAAGTTCTTAGGAGGTCACTGAACTTCAAAACTTTCCTAAATAGACGCTGAAATTTGCAAAAAACTCCCAGGAGGTCACTGAACTTCAAAGCTTCTCTAAATAGTCATTGAATTTTTCAAAAAGTTCTTAGAATGTCACTAAATCAGTGATGCATGGGTCTTAATTTGCAAAAGTTGAGTGACCTTCAGTGACTATTTAAGGAAGTTTTGAAGTTCGGTGACCTTCTAGGAGCTTTTTGCAAAGTTCAATAACTATTCGGAGAAGTTTTGAAGTTTGGTGATCTCTTGGGAACTCTTTGGCAAAGTTTAGTGACTATTTGGGAAATTAACCTGTATTTTAATACATACAAAATTAGGTAAGTATGGTTATTAAATCAGACAGTTGGTTAACCAACTGATTCTTAGGAGGCGATGGTTAAGAGTAGAAATGTTAACAAGTACGGCCCTTAGTAGATAGATGATCAGTTAATAGGTGCTATTGACTGTTCGTTTGTTAACTCGATCGTAACACAGATGTTCGATTAATCGAATAGCCCTTAACACGTGGTCAATTAACTGCCCATTTGTTAAGAGTCAACTTGCCAATAAATCATCTGTTAATAAATTGACTCTCAATGGACAGTCGGTTAACCAATTGCCTCATTAGTAAACTACGTCTATTTCATAAATTTGCTCAAAGATTCATAAATTTGTCCAAGAATATGTTCACATCTATCCAAACATGTTAAAATAAAGCCAACATAGATGTAGAACAGGCTTCTAAAAACTGTTTACAAAATTCTTGTATCGTGTTTTGAAGATAAATATGAACGAGCATTATAGAAATTAGTAAAACTTTAGAATTGTATTAAAGATTTCGGTGACTAAAGAATAAAGAGTCGTTGGTTTGTTTGAAATTTGAACTGGATTTTGTGATTTTCTTTTTGGTATTTAAAAGGATATTCGTATCTTTTACCACCAGCTTATTTTAATAATTTTTAAATGTGGGGTCATATTCACACCACATTTTTTATAAATACACCAAATTTTAATTATATTAAATGTCCTTAACATTTATTCATTATCACACTTAGCTCTCGTTTGAGCTCTATTTTATAGTCTATTTGTTTCTCATTTTCATTGTAAAAATGCATTTTGAAATAGTTGATTGTTGAAAAATGTGTGGTTAAAAAATAAGGAAAAATTTTAATTTTGCGTGTAATAATATTTTATTGAAAAATGTATGATTAAACAAAAAGAGAGAAAAATGTATTTTGAAAAAAATGAATATCAAACAAGGGCTTAATGTGTTTTTGAGAAAAAAAATATTTTAGCATAGTAATTTTTTTTTGAATAACTAGTTTTCCGCATTTTTAGGTAATATTAAGTTATTAACATGTCAAAATATCTATTCAATTATCTCAATAAATCTACAAATTTGATTAATTGTTTAAAATGATAAATAGAAATGTAATATTCATATATAACACACTTTTGACATTAAAAAAAATTAAAAGTTTATTACAAATTTTTCTAAATGACGTCAAAAATTTTATTAGATTATTTAAAAAATTAATTGATCAAGAGGAAAAAGTAACAATAAGAAAAAAATTTCTAAAAACGATCGAATTTCTTTTATATATAAAAAATTTTCAGATGTTAAATTATTAAGATGAAAAATTAGTTGGCCTCATTTTTGTGTTGCTATAATTGAAATGTATTTTCTGGGGATAGGATAAATGTTCCATTGATGCATATCTTAAAAATCAAAATTATTGGAGCTCATAAATCAAACATTATTTTAGTTTGAGTGGTTATTTTATATATAAAGGACTTATTTGATGATAACTATATTCAATATAGTTAAACCGTGTAATTAGTTAAAAAAAAATTTATTGTTCGATATCCAATCAATTTAATGAATTTTTTTTTATTTACGTATAATATTATTTTATGAAAGATTCTGCGATTGAAAATAAAAATGAGAAAAATGAGAAAAAAATTTAATGAAGCCAAACACAAGCTAAACCACAGTATAATATTTTGTCACTTAAATGTGGTTGAGATTTTTATTTAATCACCCAATTTTGATATATTTGAATTTAATCCTCCAAAATTTATATACATTTAAAATATTTAATATCGTCAAATAAATTAATCGACATCTTTTTGACTGAGTATTAATTTTTTTCAATATTGTGTTAAGTTTTACTTCGATTTATCGCAACTACTTTTAGGAAATAAACAATATACATGATTTAATATACTCCATATGTATTTGTAAAGATAGCCTATTTGTCAAGCGAGGGAACCTCAAACTAAATACTTGGTGAAAGGTAGACTCAACCGTCTTCCGAAAAGGGGTGCAGCTATGTAACATTGAACTTGGTAAAATGAAATGGTTGAATAATTGAAAAATGAGATTATTACATTTATATAAGGGTAAAATAGATTTGTATAAAAAATATATCAATTATCAAGGAAAAAAGGAAATTATATTGATAAAATTGTCGTGAAAAAATAATAAATATTAATAAAATAATTGATTTTTATAAAGAAAAAAGGACGAGTTATACGCATTTTTTAACATACATGCTTGATGTACGTTTAACTATTTTCGATATTCATTTAAATCATTCGATCTATCTATTATATAGTTCTTGAAATAAATTTCGAGAGAATATAGAATATTTATAAAGATTTATGATATATTTTTACAAAAAAAAACTAAATAAATCACCTAATAAAAAAAAAAAAAACTTGCCTAATGGAGCAACTTTGTGCATCACGGACAGAGCAAAATTGCTCTTGGGTGCCAGGAGCAACTCCTTGCACCAGGAGCAATTTTGCTCCTAGCATGCCAGGAGCAAAATTGCTCTGTGCATCACGGAGCATTACTTCGTGATGCGCGGAGTTGCTCTATTGTTTTTTTTTTTGTCAAATTTTTTTTTTCACTAAGTGACTTATTAGTTTTTTTTTTATATATAAAAATCTACCATAAATTTTCTATATTCTCTCAACACTCATTTCGAGAACTATATCATAAACACATCGAATGATCTAAATGAATAAAGAAAATAGTTAAATGTACATCAAACGTGTGTGTTAAAAAATATGTATAACTCATCTTTTTTTTAAAAATTAATTATTTTATTAATGTTTATTATTTTTTCGCGACAATAATTTTTGATGTCATTTAGAAAAATTTCCTAATAAACTTTAATATTTTTTTAATGTCAAAGGTGACATTATTTAAAAAATTAAGAATTTCGATAGCATGTTAACTTTATAAATTTATCAACAATTGTACGGTAATCGAATGCATAAATCTTCTATATTCTCTCGAAACTCATTTCGAGAACTATTTCATAGATGCATTGAATGATCTAAATGAATATAAAAAATAGTTAAACGTACATCAAACGTGTGTTTTAAAAAATACGTATAACTCGTCTTTCTTCTTTAAAAAAAATCAATTATTTATTAATGTTTATTATTTTTTCGCGACAATTTTTATAATAAAAATATTATGTGGTATAAAACACAAGATCAATTACACTAGGAAAAAAAATTGTTGTACCCAGTTAGGAGTGAATGACTCATCGGTATGCATGTAAGGGTCAAATGGGCAATAATGAAATGCTTCCTGAACGGATAGTAACTGGCATGATAAAAAATTCCTACAATTCGCTGCCATAATTTTTGCCTCCCTTTCTCATAATGCACGAGAAGATTTTCTTTAAAAGGGGCAGCTACAGTAACTCATTTGTGTAAGTCAACAATGGAGGCAATAAAGTGGTCTCATTAATTTCATTTTTGGAAGTTACAGCATTCTAACGAAGTGAAAGAATATTTTTTAAGTGAAGCTATAGTAACCGTCAGCAAATGATTCTATAAAGTCAACAAAGACAGCAATAATGCTGCCATATTTCATTGTTATTTCCAGAAAAACTATTTTTTTATGATGAATAGTGCATAACGAGTTCAACTACAGTACAAAACTAGTTTAGTGTGAAACCGCTGCCTCAGGTTGAACAGTAAATATTGGATCCTCTCTTTTAAAGTAAAGGGAATATGTGGTTAAAAAAAGGAAAGTTTTAAATTTACATATAATATTATTTTATTGAAAAATGTCGATCTTGATTCGAAAAGGAATTTAAGAACTATAGGCCTAGTTGAACTGAAAAAACTCAAATTTCCACTGTCATTATAGAATTCCTTAGCTTAATTAGGTACTATATGAACAGGCCTAAGAAAACCATTATACGGTTTCTTCGATTTCTCGATAAAGAGAAATATGACAAATAGAGGTTTGGATATGGTTAGAGAGAGAGAGAGAGAGATATGCATTTTGATTAAATTGGAGCCCGTATTTTATTGTAATTGCTTTAAAGTGGGAATCAAATATTTAATCGTATTTTTATATTATTGTTTATTTTACTTATTTAAAAATACAACGTGTAAATGAGTCCTTTTATTCTATCTTAAAGAAATATTTTGAGAAAAACAATGATAAGGAAATATTTATGTTAATTTGAGAGTAAATATTAAATAAAAAAGTTTAAGACATAAATATGATAATATATAAACGTTATATTTCTTTTATATAATTAATATATATTTTATAGTTATTAAAAATGTGGTGTGAATATATTTATATTTCTATGCGAGTGAGACCTTTTACAAAAGCTCTTTGTTAAGTTATGATCTCCTTAGTGCATGTTTGGTTCTAATTTTTCTTTTAAAAAAAAATCAATTTTTTGACCATTACTTTTTTAAGTTATTCGTTATGTTGGAACTCACTTTTCTGTCTAACCATCAAAATATCAATTCTGTCGAACACGCCCTTAACTAAAGGTTGAACCCCAATCTTAAGGATTCCCCACTGTCCCTGTCCTGGAGTATCGTGAGAGAGGTAAATCGCAGGTTATGCCTTCAAGAGTATAGAGTAGAAGGCTGTTTGTACACTTGCACTTACCCAAGAGTCAAATCCATATTTCAGGATTCAAACTCTTGACGCAGCAGCTTCAAACAAAGTTGAATTTCTCCACCCTCCCTTTTTATCACATGGAGTTGTGTCCTCTTGGAACACGCCTTTAATTAGCTTGGGGTCTTGTTGCCCGACCTCTACGACGTGAAGGTCACTCGACGCGACGATGCCAATATCATCTTCTGTGCCCACTTCAGGACAAGCAAAAAATCCAGTCCACAGACCCGAAGCTTCTCATTTCCATTTCCTCTCTCCAAATGAATCTAACTGAGAGAAGAAATGCAATATTCCTCTCTCCCACCATTTCAATTTTCATTCTCATCATAATTTCATTGGCACCGTATTCCACTCTCAGCATCAGATTCCCAGATCAGATCTCCGAAATTCCAAAGGAGCCATCCAATCGGCCCTTGAAGACAGTCATTTTCGCCCTTGGCAGCTTCTGGAGGTCGGAGGCCCTTTTTGGATGCTTGGACGGCGTCGTACGAACCACCGCCGGTTATGCCGGCGGATCAAAATTGAATCCGGAGTACCGAAGCTTGGGAGATCACGCCGAGAGTGTGCAGGTTACTCATCTTATTTTACTTGTATCTGCGTAATAACCTGTGAATCTGTTCTTTGTTTGCTATATATATTTATTGTGTATTTTATTTTAATTTCTCAAGAAGAAAATTATATATTTCATTAATTTGCTGCAAAATTGTAGCTATTTATAAATTGGTAAAATAAACGCTAACTAGTATTTATCATGACTAAGAGTGGTTTTTGTGGCTAAGTTTCTTATTTCAATTAAAAATGCTGAATGAGAATGCGAGTTGGTGTGTAGTTCTGAGAACAGTAAATGCTGGATAAATTAGTGCAGAAATTATATTCTATTAACAAAAACACTAGCATGCAAATGCAAATAAAGTAATGACTTACCAAAACAATGATATGTGCATAATAATGAACAAAATCACTACTTAGTCAAGCAGAGAGAATGCATAAATTAGAAGGAGATTGTTGTCGATTTTATCCCACAAATGGACGGATCGTAACAAGTGATAATGTGAACCTTTTGAGTCCGAATTATCGTTCTCACGAGGACTATTTTCTAGCACTTAATTCAAATTTTTTTCTTTTAACTACTATTTGATGGAAACAGATTAAAAGTTGTAAGATTCGAATGATTTGAATTTTAATCTAAATTCTAGAAAATAAATGAATGCTGACACAATTTTATTTATTTATTTATTTATTTTTGTTTTTTTTTTTTGTAAAATCCAATAATTAAAGGACGTTATGGTAGAATAATTTCACCCATTGATCACCTTTACATCTCAAATTAAGACTCAATTCTAATGTAGTATTTGGTCGAATTCTCCTATTGTATTCAATTTACCCCTCTCGTGTTCTCATTGAGCCTATTCAACTAATTAAATTCCATATTTATGCAAATTTAACTTAGTTAAATGATTTCTTCGTCCTAGGAATTCAATTATGACCTCAATAAATGACATATATATCTCTACTCGTTATATCAATGTAATAGATTTTACTACATGGTCTAAATCCTAAACTCATATCTCTATTCGTAAAGAATTCACAAAATTCATCAAATTATTGATCAGGTAATTTGATGCAATCAATCCATAGCAAAAATCAACACATTGAAGAATTAAAAATCAAGAATATTAATAAGAAGATATAAAGGATCTCAAGTGGGTTACATTATTCACCCTAATAGTGGATTTAGTTACGCATAATAAAAGAAAAACAACAACAAATTGTCTTAGAATACATCACCGGATTTTGAATAAGAGTATGTAGAAGAAAAAGTGGATCTTGCACCAAGAGTTCCTCCTTCCAATTTATGCTTCATACGATGAATTTGACGTTTTCTTTTTCCTTTAAATCTCTCCCCCTTTATTTCAATAAGTGTTCTTGCCTCTAGAATATGTGTAGAACCCCTTTAAAGTGTGAGAAATCTCGTATTTATAGGTTCCTTACCGTGTTGGAAGAATAGGTTTTCATATGGATTCAAAAACGGGCCGAATTGTACCCTAATGCATCTGGGATGTGGCGCTACGGCGCCTGGAATGCGGCGTCGTAGTGCTGCGTCATAAAATCGCTGCAGCACCACCTCTCTGAATGTCCAGGTGCCACTTTTCGAACAGACAACACGTACCTCTTTCAGTATTTTTAGCATAATTTTCTCTCTCGATATCCAATTGAGGCGATTCAAGATGTGTTGGAAAGCTCTCTCAAAGGGCTACAACTTTGCTTCAGACGTAATTCTCCGATTCGATCATTTTCTATGTAAAAAACGGGTCTTAATGTGAGCCCGAAATTCCGGAGCATAGCTTTTCGGTTGGAAATTGATTTGTGATCATATTTTGCCTAAATTTGATCTCTTTGACATCTTTCTTCATCCAATTGACTCCCAACGCTTTTGAATCTTCATCTTGAGGTTCGACACAACTTTTGAATATTTGCACTTTAGTCCCCGAACTTTAGATTTTATACAATTTAGCTCTTTTCTCCAATTTTGCCTATTTTTGCTTCTTTCCTTCAAATCCTTTTCCTTCATAAAATTTTACCTATTAAACATAAAATACAAACATTTAGGATATAATTTGTCGAAAGAACCATCAAATATCGCTATTTAAGGTACCGAATAAGTGCATAAAATACAATTATCAAATACCCCCAAACTTAAACATTTGTTTGTGCTCAAACAAAACTATAAACTAAATAGCAGTAAACGCACAATTATGCAAAAATATTTGGTTGGACAATCTAGCTTTTCACATGAGGATTTAAGATTTAAGTGTTAATTCCGCAAACATACTTCAAAGTTACAACACCAAACTAATATTCACTCTTTCAATGCAAAATCGACGTGTGTGCATGAAGAATAAAGTAGATATTAATGAATTCACAAGTTGTTCCAATTCCCGACCTTAATGGTCATATATGTCCACTCATCATTCGTAAGATTCACACACCCCCAAACTTGTTCTTTTTCACTCCTTTCCAATGTGTAATCTAAAGTTGAATATTTCATTATTATCCTCACCCTCTCGAGTTTAGGTGGACGTTACTAGTTGCAAGTCAACACTTCAATGAACAGGGATTCTGCAATTATTTGATTGCTTCGACCGCCACAACTCGACTAGCTAATTATCCTTCATTGAAAGTCAGATTCCCTCAAATAAGTGTTGGGCTTAACCAATGTATTTAATGCTATTGCTCTTTTCATGCACTTGCTGTTTCTGATTTTCACAATTATTTATTTATTTATTTATTTTTTTGCATTCTCTCCATTAAGCTTTCTAGATGACCCGTGTAGTAGGTTTTAGGTCGATGACTCCCAAATCAAATGATTTTAGGGCACCAGATTTTAAACACCCTTACAGGCTACTGACCTGAGTAAAAAAGGCTTCGAAGAGAACCAATTTTTGTTTCAAGTGCAGTTTCATCTTTTATTACCTTCTAAATGACCCCTGTAGCGAGTTTTAGGCCGATGACTCCCAAGTTAGACAACTTCAGGACACCATGTTTTAAGATATCCTTACAGGCTTAATTACTTGAGTCATGAAGATTTCAAAGAGAAGTTTTTAGATTTCAAATGTATATGCCTTGATTAGTGCAATGCCCATTTTACACATTTATTCAAACAAATTGACCTCCAACTTAAGATTTTCGCCTCATTTTATCATGTTAATTTAAGACAATCAACACATAAATTTTCACACCTGGAATCTACATTCACATCCGCATTTTTCTACAACTGTAAAATCACCCCCAAACTGTGCTAAATTTGGTCTAAAGATAGATAATTTATTATGGTTTAGGTAAAGCATATATGTCTAATTAAATCAACCTATATAACAAATGAATCAACTCGTTTCACCATAGTGTCAGACTCAATTCTTGTGCACGTATAATATCAAGTTTTGCAAGGTTGAGCTTCAATTAATCTAGCATGTATTCTATCCACAGCTCATAAACCAACACCAAATCTCAAAGTAAAACGTAATTGTAAGCCAAACTATCCAACTCACACAAAAATTTTAGGTAGGCAATAAGGCAATTAATAATAATACACTCCCCCAAATTTAAACTAAACATTGTCCTCAATGTGAAATTTAAAGGAAAATGAGGAGGCTTCTCTGAAATGTCCGTATTGCCTATAATGTTGTGGTGCCTTGGTGTTGCATTTGATCGATTATTCTTCCACATTCTCCCTCAAACTTGAGATTTATCCCATTTTCTCCATGTCTATGGTGGTTTGAGTATTCCACGACGTCATATTTCTGAAAAATCTAATTTGAAAAATTTAAACTCATGTAACAAGAGTTACTTAGCTCAAACTTCTAATAACCACTTAATTACTTAAAGACCTATGGGTAAAAAGGGGAATGAGTGATGATTCCTGAATAAACTATAAATTAAATTATCCTGGAACTTTGAAAACAAAACAAAATAAAATAAAATAAAAGTTTGGGTTACCTCCCAAGAAGCGCTTCTTTTAAATCATTGACTTGTGCAACTGATTTATCATGGTGGCTCAAACCAAGTTATTCCATTATTGTACTTTGTGCAATTTTCATTCATGCAGCCCTTTTTTGCTCTCCAGATTTTGATTTGTCTATTCTCATCTCTACCAAGAAGTTCCCCATGATTTGGTTTTTTGTTCTGACAGCTTCGTTGATCAAGTGGCTCTTCTTCATCAATTCTACAACAATCATTTTTATTGGGAGGTTTCTCATATTGGGTGTAAATATTGAATATCTCCTGCTTGTCCTCCACCTCAAGATTAGTTCTCCCTTCTCCATATCAATAAGGGTTCGTCCCGTTGCTAAAAATGGTTGACCCAATATAAGTGGAATGTCTTGATCTTCTGGTATGTCTAATACAATGAAATCCACATGAAATATTAAATTTTCTATTTTTACGAGCACATCCTCAACTTTGCCACGTGGCCTTGCGATTGTTCTATCAGCTAGTTGTAGCGTTATTGATGTTGAGTTGACTTCACCTAGTCCCAATTTCCTGTAAGTAGAATACGACATTAGATTGATACTAGCACTAGTGTCACACAATACATTAATTGAACAAGAATTTCCAATTGAAATTGTTAAAGTAAAACTCCTTGGATCTTTCAATTTAAGAGGCAATTTTCTCTGGACTCTTGCACTACTTTCCTCAGTTAATGTCACAGTTTCAAACTCCGGAAGCTTTCTTTTCTTTGTCAACATCTCTTTCAAAAATTTCGTATAGCTTGGAATTTTTAGTATCGCATCAATGAACGGAACATTGATCTGGAACTTCTTGAGAACATCGAGGAATTTTTCATAATTTGTGTCTTGTTTGTTCTTCTTGAGCTTTTGAGGAAAGGGATTGGGCGACATGTAAGCTTTGTCTAGACTTGATGTTTTGACAGCTGATGTTTCTGTACTTTCTTCATTTTCAGTTGCGTTTGGTGCAAATTTTTCTACCCTTGTAGCTTCATCAATCACTTCTTGGTCATATTTTCTTTAGGTCTCTCTGTAGAGATCTCTGGTGATTGTACCTCACTCTTTGTATTTATGACTTGAATATTTTGCTTCATTGATTTCTTTCAAAGTTTTTGGGGAAATGGAAGTGGAGGTACATATGCTTTAACTTTCATGGGGACCCTGGGTAGATCGTTCTCCACTATTTTAATTGCCATTACCTGTTCCTTATGATTTATCATTGTATTGCCTGACAAAATCCCTTGTGGACGTTCTGCAAGTTGTTGCGCTAGCTGACCAATTTGTGTCTCTAGTTTCTTGATAGATGCCTGCTGATTTTGAAAATTCGTGTCAATTTGCTGGAACATCTTGTCCGCCTGCACATATTGTTGAAACATCTCCCCCAAACTTGGTCTTCTTTCTTGCTGGAAATTGTTCCCATATGAGTTGACATTATGGGAGCTATTTTGAATAAATTTTACTTGTTCCTCTGAAGAGATGAGCATCATGCAGCTCTCTGTAGCGTGATTTCTCCCACAATTCTCACATGTTGAACTGGCCATCATTGCATTTGCTCCATGTGTTTGCAATTTTACAAGTAACTCTATCTGTTTTGTTAAAACTGCTAACTGTGCATTAGCAGATGTTCTGCCGTCTAATTCATGCATTCCTGCTATCTTTGGTGGTACCACTCTTTCTAATGAGAACATTGAATGTGTGGTGACAATTAACTCAAATAGGTCTATGGTTTGGTGCACTGATTTCCCTATGATTGATCCACTAGCAGAGGCATCAACTTGAGATTTTGACAGTGGTGCAAGTCCGGTGTAGACTTACTGCACTTGGTTTTCTAGAGTGATTCCATGATTTGAACATTTTCTCATCAGCTCATTAAACCTATTCTATGCCTCGTGGTAACTTTCTCCTTCTCTCTATTGAAACGTTTGAATCTCCAATCTGATTTAGCTTCTCTCGCAGGTGGGAAAAATTTATTGTAGAATTTCCTAATTAGTTCTTCCCATGTAGTAATGCTGGTGTGAGGCTCTGCATCTAACCACTCTAATGCAGCATTTCTCAATGTAAATGAGAATAGTCGTAGTTTAATAGCATCTTCATTGACCACTGGAGTATGAAAGTTTTGACAGTTTCTGAGAAATTTAGAGATATGCGTGTTTAGATTCTCATGAGACAGCTCGTAGAACTGTAGGGTGTTGCTCATCAAATTGATCAAATCTGGCCTGATCTGAAAATTATTCACCCCAAAATCTGGTACACAATACTGGAGCGCGTGAGTGCTGCTATAGGTGTTAAGAACATTGATACTGGCAAATCACCTTCATTTATTTCCCCTCGCTCATGCTGCTATTCCGGTGGTGCCATCACTCTTACGGCCATTTGTCCAATCGGCTGAATAGGGATCGGGATTTGTTGATTGTCAGCCATTTGATGTTGCTGTTTTTGTTTGTGTTCTTTGCGTCTTAGTCTGAAGGTACGTTCTATCTCCGAATCAAACGGTTCAAGATTGTCGTCTTTGGCACGGAGCATACAACGAGCACAATTTTCTGTAAATGAAAGAGAAATAAACAAACTAAATAACAGTTAAAATAAAATAAAATAAATAAATTAACGCTAAAAGAAATAGTTCCCCGCAACGGCGTCAAAAACTTGTTGTCGATTTTATCCCGCAAGTAGACGGATCGTAACAAGTAGTAAGGTGGACATTTTGAGTCCGAATTATCGTTCCCACGAGAACTATTTTCTAGCTCTTAATTCAAATTTTTTTTCGTTAACTACTATTTGATGGAAACAGATTAAAAGTTGTAAGATTCAAATGATTTGAATTTTAATCTAAACTTCAGAAAATAAATGAATGCTCACACATTTTTTTTTTTTTTGGTAAAATCAAATTATTAAAGGACATTAGGGCAGAATAATTTCACCCATTGATCACCTTTACATCTCAAATTAAGACTCAATTCTAATGTAGTGTTCGGTCCAATTCTCCTGTTGTATTCAATTTACCCTTCTCGAATTCTCATTGAACCTATTCAACTAATTAAATTTCATATCTATGCAAATTTAACTTAGTTAAACGATTTCTTCGTCCTAGGAATTCAATTATGACCGCAATAAATAGCATAGGTATCTCTACTCGTTATACCAATGTAATGAATTTTACTATATGGTCTAAATCCTAAAATCATATCTCTATTCGTAAAGAGTTCACAAAATTCATCAAATTATTGATCAGGTAATTTTATGCAATCAATCCATAGCAAAAATTAACACATGGAAGAATTAAAAACCAAGAATCTTAATAAGAAGATATAAATGATCTCAAATGGGTTATACTATTCACCCTAACAATAGATTTAGCTACGCATAATAAAAAAAAAAACAAATTGTCTTAGAATACATCATCGGATTTTGAATAAGAGTATGTAGAAAAAAAAGTGGATTTTGCACCAAGAGTTCCTCCTTCCAATTTATACTTCACACGATGAATTTGACGGTCTTTTTCCTTTAAATCTCGCCCCCTTTATTTCAATAAGTGTTCTTGCTTCTAGAATATGTGTAGAACCCCTTTAAAGTGTGAGAAATCTCGAATTTATAGGTTCCTTGCCGTGTTGGAAGAATAGAGTTTTCATATGGACTTAAAAAGGGGCCGAAATTGCGCCCTAACGCATCTGGGATACGGCGCCGCAGCGCTTGGAATGTGGCGTCGTAGCGCCATGTCAAAAAAAGCGCCACCTCTTTGAATCTCCTGGCGCCTCGGTGCCACTTTTCGAACAGACAGCACGCACCTCTTTCAATATTTTTAACATAACTTTCTCTCCCGATATCCAATTGAGGCGATACAAGATGCGTTGGAAAGCTCTCTCAAAGGGCTGCGACTTTACTTCAAATATAATTCTCCGATTCGATCGTTTTCTATGTCAAAAACGGGTCTTAAAATGAACCTGAAATTCCGGAGCATAGCTTTTCGGTTGGAAATTGATTTGTGATCATATTTTGCATAAATTTGATCCCTTTGACATCTTTCTTCTTCCAATTGACTCCCAACGCTCTTGAATTTGCATCTTGAGGTTCGACACAACTTTTGAATATTTGCACTTTAGTCCCCGAACTTTGAATTTCATACAATTGAGCTCTTTTATCCAATTTTACATACTTTTGCTTCTTTCCTTCAAATCCTTTTCCTTCATAAAATTTTACCTATTAAACATAAAATACAAACATTTAGGATTTAATTTGTCGAAAGAACCATCAAATATTGCTATTTAAGATACCGAATAAGTGTATAAAATACAATTATCGGAGATGAAATGAAACGAGGTATTAAATTCTTTAAGATGGATTTCGTCCCTTGCGCTGGTGCTAACATGATCAAATGGACCTTCGTTTTCAAAGATACAACGCTTCTTCCAAAATTAATATAACACAATATTAATTTTATTGGGCGAACCAACACTTGACTGTACTTTTCTAGAATGAAAAATATTGAATACTAAATATTGAACACAAAACTCAAAAATAATATGAAAATCATTTTAACAGAATTTGAAGAAAGAAAGAATTAAAAATCAATTAGGGAGTCCTATTTATAGATTTTCATGTGTCCCTTCCTAACGGCTGTATTTATTGACAAAATTAATTTTAACCATTAGATTGGACAATTTCATATTTAATGGTGTAGATTGCACCTCATCAAAGGTCACACCCCTTTTGAAACAACACAACTCTTTGATATGCACCACTTGCAATTGAAGAGTCGCGACTAATCATCGCACCAATTGGAGATTTTTCAAATTCATACCTATAAACATCCCATAAATTTCAACAATTCTGCACATAAATGGAAGAAATCAACTCAAAATAAAGAAGACGAAGAAGAGTACAACTAAAGTATAATGCATCAAGATCGATGGCTATCGCTTTGAACTCATCGGACTCACTTGGCTAATCAATGAACGCAATGTTTTGAACTGTTGACCGTTATTTTAAACCTAGATAATAGACCGAACACATTATCTTTCATATCAAATTTTGGTTATTTATTTCGTTCTAATGAACCTTTTTGGTTCTGCAAGTGCACTCGAGAATTCACCTAAGTAAAATTCTCGTAGAATCAGCCAAGTTTGCACTGACATAGGTGATATTCTATAAAGAGTACCCTACCATCCACATGGACTATTTAAAAGATATAATCATCACTAAAAGCCTAGTTTATCCTGATAATCTTTTTGTAGGTAGAATTAATTTGCATTATAGAAATGGGGAGGAGTTAAAACTCTGAAGTGCTTCTTATCGAGTCAATCTTTTCTAGTTTTCCTATTGAACCTAGTTCGTAGGATATCCAGTTGCCAGGTTAGGTTTCCATTAAGCTGACCCATTAGTTTAGGCTTTACACACATTTCTCGATGTGTAGTTTATTCACTCTCTGGATAACCCATTGCTAAACGGATCTGATAGGTTATTCTTTGATCAAATAATCAGTATTGTTCCGTTTGAGAGTAATTGCCGAATGTTATTGTCAACAATATATGTCGAGACTTACCATTACATATGACATTCTGTACCATTCCATTTGGAGCTAGCTATCTCGATCAAATGATATAACATGTGCAAATTGTCATCAATTTGAAAATCCTTCCATAATCTTTGAAGTCATCATGCTTCATTCTAGTTTTATCAGAAGTTATAATTTCTTTCAATTCACAAGTTGTTTGGAGGATTTCCACGAAATAACTACACTTAATAGTAATACAAATTTACTAATAGATCATGAATCCTTGTATTAGATATCCAATTTCAACATCATATGCATTTATGTCTAACAAGTTATTCACTATAGTATAAGTTATGATTTCAAATATTCTCAAATATCTCTATATTCTAATTTGGGAAAAAAAAAAGAAAAAAAAAAGAGCCACTCCCACAAATCTTGGGATATATCGAACTTAAATTGAGAATGTTATGCAAACAATAATCATACTCCAATAATTCTGGATAGGACTTTGCTTAACAACATAATATTCATATCTTTATATAAAATTCGATTATATTGTCCACTGAATAAACAATTTTATTCCATCTCTAGCCAATATATAAATTGACTAGGAATATTAATGTCTCACAAAAGATTATCTACTTCCATACACAAGAATATTGCAGTCCTGTTTAGTATCGTCGTTGACCTAACTTTAAGTCTTTAATTAGGCATACACATGTCCACATTCATCACATAGACCCAACTTAGATCACGAGTCGCTCTACGTTGTGATGGTCACAAAACAAGGCTCGTTGAAAGAACAATGCGTGCAAAATACACAATCATTCTACACTTCAGTAAGTCATGATTTGCTCATTATTATGCATGTACTATGGTTTCGGTAAGTCGTTACTGTATTCGTATTTGCATGCACATGCTTTTGTTAATAGAATATAATTCATTCACTAATTTATCAAACAATTTTGAGACAAATTTCTTCCCTTGCACTGTTGCTAATAGGATTAAATGGATGTCCATCTCCGAAGATACAATGCTTTTTCCAAATTTAATATAGCATAATATTAATTTTGTCAGGCGAACTAACGCTTGATTTTACTTTTCTAAAATTGAAGGTATCAAATACTAAATATCAAACACGAACCTCAGAAATAACATATAAATCATTTTGACAAAATTTGGAGAAAGAAAGAATTAGAAATCAATTATATAGGATTGATTTGGAGTGAAGAAAATGGAATTAGGAGGTCCTATTTATAGATTTTCACTTGTCTCTTTCTAACAGTCACATCTATTGGCAAAATTAACTTTAACCATTAGATCATTTCATATTTAATGGTGTAGATTGCACCTTGTCAAAAGGTCAAACCTATTTCGAAACAACTTAACTCTTTGATATGAACCATTTGCAATTGAAGAGTTGCGACTAGTCATATCACCAATTGGATACTTTTCCAATTCACACCTATAAATATCCCAAAAATTCAAACAGTAATTTCTTGTCGAATGAATTTCGAGTGTGAATTGTGTGATTTTTTAACAAAGAGGAAATGCAGTGTGTTTATATTTTGAAGGAAAATATAAGACGATTTTCTACACATTAAGGTAAGTAAAGAATATCAGAAACTTGGTCTTTCCGTATTTTCTATGTTGCTGCTGCACTATGTAATCAATGGTTAAATTACGAAGTTTTATATCTTTAGGTGACAAAAACATAATTTATGAAGGAATAGTTAATTCTCTTATCCACCTTCATAAATATTCCTTGTCATCATGTACTTTGCTACTTGATTCTTGAAATGTTCATAAAAATCCCCACTGGTTGACTTGGTGTAAGTATTAAATTGGAAATACTTCCATTTAAGTTTGAATTGATTTCGTGATTTTGTTTTAGGTCCCTGCCCAATACCATCCGAAACTTATTCTTGTTGATATATTGACAATATATAATTTAAATAAAAGTGTTCTATAATAAGTTAAACATTTTAGATAAGATGGTTTAACCATAGGGAGAAGTCATGAGTTCAAGTTCTCATGCTATTCAACTATAAAATTTATTTATGTGTAAGGCTTTGATCAATTAATTTCACTTGCACATGAAGAATTGGGAGTATTGAGTACATATTTTAAATAAATAATTTGGTTACTTCGATAGCAATTTAAACTTTTAGATGAGGTGATTCGACAATGCTTTTTTTGTCCACAAATTATAAATGGTACATATCTTGTTAGGTCAGGAAAAGGGGATGGGATCAAGAAGAGTTTCACTTTTGTCTCTGGCCGACTTGAGGGTTTGTCTTATTGGCATTGAAAATCTGCTGCAGAAGCACGTAGAAACATGGCTTTAAAGATAGTTTATTCGATGTTCCAAATAAGAATATCTTAGCCAAACTTAGAATATGTTTAGATTCAATTAATATTATTTTATTAAAATTTTGGGCATGCTCGCATTTAATTAAGTTAAATCAGTTTTCCAAAATTAGTAGCACTAGAGACCCTAAAAAATTTACTAACATGCAGTTACAAGTAAATAATCTCTACTGCTTGGTCGTGGACCTTAGGACCCATAACACAAACCTAGTTGCTGAAAGATTTTATGAACATGCAAGTACATGTTCCTATTCACCAAATACTTATTAATCATGTGTCAACTTCAATATAGAAATATGGTTGTACTCTATTATATGAAAACTGCACTGACTTAATATAGTTATTTTACTCTGTCCTTGACCTTTTAATTATTATGCATTGCCCTATAAACCTCCATCCATAATCTAAAGTAGAAAATATTAACTTCAATGATTACGTGTTGACATTCCAGTGTTTGTGTCAAAACCATTAGATTAATGATCGAATTATTATGTACATAGATTTCACGATCACATTCTTTAAACACTTTTAAGAGGATATTATGTCTGCCCATGAGATATGTTGGGTGATATATCAAGGATTCCATTGATATCTCAAAGCAACTAATTATATATTGGATTGCATTTAAAGGATAATAAATCTCGTTTGATTTTTCTTTTTGTTAACACATGTATTTCTTATTTTAGGACACATTCCTAACAAAATGATACATCTACTTACCATGAATTTATGAACAAAGACCCAAGTTGGATAGTTCCCATTTTCAAATACACACCCATCATCAACTAGGTAAGAGAAATAATAGTTTCATCCTATATTTTGTTGAAGTACTGTAAGAAAGGGATGCTAAGGCCCTATTTGTTTTCCATTAATGTAAGAATGAGAATGAAAAATATAACTGTTACAGACCCCACACAAAAGATAGAAATTCAAATATGATGGCTTAATGTGATGGATAATGGTTATATTTTTCATTTTAATGACCAAATAATGGGAAACAAAGAGGGGCTAAATTTATTTAAGTCAAGACCATATCAAGACATGCAAGATGCTTGGCCTGCTTGGCTGCTTGTCCCTGTATAAATCACCCAGTGGTCATTACATCTGGAAAGTACATGTACATGCGCTTGGCTCTTCCATTCCTCAATAAATTTTCTATAGCTTGATTGCCATTTCTTCTGGAACTGTGTGAAGCTTCCAATGCAATTTCCTAGATAGCTTGTGAGTAACATCTATAAGTGGATGTTTCACTTCAAGTTTGAATTGAACAAAAACACATTTGGAGACTGATGAGACTCTACACTGCAAAATTTTAATTGTAAGCAGCTGTGTTGTGTTCTTCCTTCCCTCTATAGAAAAGCCAAATATATGATTTTATCTTATTCTTAAATGTTTTCTTAATATATATTGGAGCGGATTTTCAAGTGCATTGATCTTTATTTTACAATAAGAACTTTACAAGTAATTTCTCATGCCTTGTCTAGTATATGTTTTTTCCTGAGTTCTCATGAATTCTTTGTTATTGCATGGTCTACTCAGCGGCGTACGTAAGGAATTTACACACCTATTTCCTGCAACCGAAAAATAACCAGATGCATTTTATTATCTAGTGTAAACATTAGTCTTAATTGGGCTTCTACAAGTCACACAACATGACAGGATTGAGGGTCCTCTCGTGGAGCTTTCTTATTTTTGTATTTGTAATAAACCCTTGTTTAATTTTGAAGCACTTAAAGAGTTAATAAATGCAAAAACTGCAAAGGTGCTTGGCCTACCTTTTAGTGCAAAGCACAGAATGTGAGGTAAGCACATTGAGGTGAAACACAGAATGTCTATAAATGCATAGATTTTGACAAATTCAGTAGATAACAATCTCCTAGATCAACCAAAGATAATTTTAGGAATTATATCATGCTAAAAATTGAATCCTATAAAAAATGATATTAAAATGTGTGGATCAGTTGAAGCATGCTTTCTTATTGCTTTAGTTTTTAGGTCTCGATCTCATATAAGCACACACTTCATTGCAGTCTGGCACCTCGAACAGAGAAAAGCTCAAGAAATGTGCCTAATCACATTGCGTCTTATTAAAATTCTAACAGCTAGTAAGAACTTAAAAAAATTAGGGTACTTTGAGTGGTCAATGCATTAAAAATTGTAAAGAAGGTTACTATTTTCTTCAACACGAACGATTTGTAAATTACTATTTTCTTGAAAATAAACGATTTGTAAAAGCTTAGCTATTATTCTTCACAGAAGAGACATATCAGAGTATGCAGGTAGATGTGACCTATGTCATCTGAGGCGATTACCATTCTCTGATAATTTGATGGTGTAGCTGAACATGCATTACACAAGTCTAGTTGGCCTCTGTCTGCCAGGCTGTCATCAGTGTCTGTGGAAGAACTGGAATAGGCTGCCCTCGATTCAGAATCATTTCCTGTTTATAAATGTGGACATAATTATTTGAATGCCTTTGTTGCCTACAATAGAAGCTGTGCCCACCTCATCACTCTATTTGGCCTGAACAAATAGCTGATAGCCAGAGTTGCATGAATTATTGCAGCAGTGAACTGATGTGTAACCTAAAATTTCTTGTGAGGATATAGTCTCTAAGTTATGTTCTTGTAGGATATCGATTTTTCCCTGCAAATGTGTTTCAGACATTGTTAAGCATATATAATATGATGTAGTCTCATTTTGTTATGCAGATTGAATATGATCCCAGGAGTATTAGTTTCAGACAACTATTGGAGGTATTCTGGACTAGTCATGACTCTAGGCAAGTATTTGGGCAAGGGCCCGATGTGGGGAATCAATACAGGTGCTGGTTATCTACTGTAGTTCTTGAATTAAAGTGCACGCATACTCAAAATGAAAGCTGAAATTCACGCTTACAAAGTCTATCATTTCACATGGATTAGGTCTATAATATTTACTAATGGAACTGAAGAGTATAGTTTGGCTGCACAGAGTAAAGAAAGGGAGCAAACAAGGTCAAAGATGAGTGTGGTGACAACACAAATTCAACAGCTGGGAACATTTTATCCTGCAGAGCCCGAACATCAGGTTTAGTATCCCTTATAACTTCATTGAAACATCTTACAACAATTATAGTCATGATTTTCAATGGATTGGTATTACTGTAAAAGAGATAAATGTTGGCTTTTTATGTGATGAAGTGATTCGTATATATCATATCAGAAGTTCTTCCTGCTCCTTATCTGAAAGCTTACTCTAAGCATGCTATTCATTAATGTGGCACTTGCCATATTATTTGGTATTCAGACTATGATGCATTTCTACTTGCAAGAACCAACCCAAACCAGCTGTTTTTGTGTGGCACTGGTTTCGAGAAAAAGACCCTCCCCCCGTCCCTACCCTCGAGGGTCAATTATCTTACTATACTTTAGGATAATGATGAACAAGTGACAAACTCTTTTATATTGATCTCCAGAAATTTGAGCTCAAACGGAATCCATTCCTTCTTCAGTTGATTGGTGGGAACTTGTCTGCAGAAGAGCTCGAGAGATCTAGCCTTGCAGCAAAACTTAATGGATATGCAGCTGAGCTTTGCCCACCAAGAATGCAAAGGCATATTGATGCTAAGATCAATGACATTTTAAGGAAAGGTTGGCCCATTCTAAGAGAGGTGTAATTTGACATTTTGCATGTTCAACTTTGATACAATATCCAATTCAGGCTCATTTTTGTGCATTAATTCACACCAATATCTGAAATCTCACAATAGCCTCCCCGTTGGCTTAATTGGCTGAAGATTGGCCCGTCTGAAACCGAGCTTTCTTGATGGGGTCATGGACGTGTTATTTCTTGTACAATATTCAAAATTGAACTGAAGCCGATGTCACTGGAACTTGTTTTCTGTCAAAAAATAACCCTTGGGAATTTCTTATGTACAATGTTAACTCTTTTGTTATGCAGTAATGCTGGGTTCATACCATGGATAAAATTTTAGCTTTTCTTTCTTCATTAATACTTTTCAATACGGATTTTAAAATTAATTACTATGAAATATTTTAATTTATCAGTTCAATATTTAAAATATGGGTTCAAGTGTTCCAAATTTATCAATAGATTCTATTCCCAATCAATCCGTTTACACGGAATGCTAATCGGTCACTTATTTGGCAAGGGGAACATTACATCTTTTGATATATCATATTTTTCAAATTACAATATATAAGATATGCAGATTGAACATGTATAACATGCGAGCTCCACGAAATTGTATCTCATACTAAGAAATTTAAAAAAAATAATAATAATAAAATTCAGGACCACCCAAGAAGACATTGTGATACATGACATAGCAGAAAGATCCTCAGAATTGCATTTATCAAAATTATACATAAAACCAAACGAAACATTAGTCCCAACTTGTACATTCACACGAGAATAAGAAGAAGAATATCTCCAACGACTTTCACATAGTATTAGTATCCCAAATCTGTCGCGTGCAGAGACATTAGCACAATTGTATAATGGAACGCTAAATCTTGGAAAATTATTGATTTCTTCCATTTTTCTAAATCAATCAAACAACTTAAATAGTTGGTGACTTGTGATATTTAAACACCACTTGTTAAGTCATATGAATATCAAACAATTTTGTTATTATTGAGCAATGAATGTAGATGAAATTTCGTTGGGATGCTAAATTTGGAACAATATATGGTTCAAGAATAAATTTAGAGAATGTATATCAATTTAAACATCGATACGATCTTGTTGAATAGTATTAGCACTAGCAACACATGATACTGTTGGCATATTATTTCCTATGAATGGCCTTTATATTTAGTTAACAATTGTTATATAAGCTATCTACTATTTAAGTAGGGAAAAAACCATATATACTCGTTAAAATAAAAACAATTCATTATCTACTAAAATAAGATTTATATTCTTTATTGAGTAATGTTATTCATAGTCGCTCATTGCGATAGCCGTTTTACGTGACATCCTACAAGACGATTTGTGATTTGATGTATAAATTTGGTAGTTTTTTCTTACTACATATATCAAATCATTTACTATCACATGCGTACCACGTAGGGCAACCGTGTTAATGAATGACTACAAATAGCATTATATTTTTCTTTATTTACTGACTCTCGTATAAAAAGACACCCATAATACTGTTGCTAAAACTTTTCCATTTTGTGATTATGTAATTGAAATTATAGAGACCTCACAACACGCTGGGCATTAAATAATAGTGCAATTGAATGGGGATTTCAAAACCAGTTTCTTTTGTATCCAAAGAATGTATAGTTTGTAATTATCCCTGCACCGTTCATCTGTGAGATAAAAAAATGTAAAATAACTTATTTTTCAATCATATTTTTAAAAAATTACATATGCAAAAATGTGGCAAAATATTTTTTTCCTCATTTTAATGCCCACGATATATATAAAGACACACACACACACTAATTGAAACAATCATCAAAGACAAGATTTATTAATTAATAGAATATTGAAGATAAAAATTAGATGAAAAAGTCATATAGACAAAAGTCTTACAATGAGCAAAGATTGAGGATTTTAAGTGATTAAATGTGGTGCTACCAATAAAATTTGTGGTATGAATATAGTTACACTTTGTGAATTGGAATAAAGTGCTCTCGTTTGGCCCCAAATTTTAATGTTTGGAATTTTTATTTTTTTTTTTTTTTTTTTTTTTTTTTTTTGAAGGAGGGCGGTACCTCCGTTAGTTTTATTTATATGCCCTCATGGAATATATGTACGTGTTCATAACATACAACACATCTATCTTTGGTCTACTCATGCCTTCTAGTTGCAAGTTTATGGACCTTTTTGCGATGATATCAACTGAATAAAGGATGTATGTGAGGATGGTTGGTCCAAAAATAAAGAATGAGGTAGGTGGAAACATGGCCTCGGTTAGGATTTCGAATGATAACTTCCTACTTTTCTACTTGTAGTAAGGACCCTCACATCACAATGTATGCACTACGTATAGATGTTACGATGTATATGCTATATGATGTAACATGCTTATGTGACTTGGAATGCTGCATTGATGTGATGTGATATATATGCCTTATGCTATAACATATTTACTCAATATTTTTCACATATAAAATTTTTTATTTGAATTGATACATATGCATTAGTTTGATGTATGTACTCAAATATAAAATGGATGCTGTAGAACCTGATACATATAACATATGTTATAGAACATTTTATATCTTCACGGAGTACTACATTGGGTGATGATTCGCATGGAAGAATGAATTCCATTTAAAAATGAATAGGTATTTTTTTCCCCAAGTATTTTGAAAATTTATAAATGTTACCAATGATTCGTATGTAATTTCAGGAAAATGATAGAATGATTGATAACTGAAGTTAACAAGAACAGGAACAAAATTTGGAAATTCATGTCTAATGGTATACAAAAAAAGAAAAAAAAAAGAAAAAAAATGATTTATGTGGACAAACCACCAGAAGTTTGTGATAATAGACCGATGCAACATATAGATAAATTAGAAAGTTTTCGAGTTTTCTATTACATTTCTCTCCAAAATATTCAAATTTTAGTGTAATTAGCACAAAAGATCCATCCCCACCAAGGTACCACCTATACATCCACATAGCACCACCTTCTGGCCATAACACCCGTCGGACTCCACCACCACCAGCCTCGTCTCACTCTTTCCAACATCCTTTTACCATAGTATTGGTCATCAATATATTCGAAACAACCACATTTACAGCCTAAAATACCAAACTGTCGTATACTACCCTTCACGGCAATCCCACTTTTAACGCCACCCACGGTTGAGCACTACCACCCACGGTTACCTCTTGCTTCGACGAACCTATACATGGCCTCACATCAATCAAAACTGTGTCAAAAATCATTTTGTTGTAATTCTATAACATTCAGTAGTGGCGACATCCATTCTGCCAAACTCTTCTCCTTCAATTCATGTATCCCATAATACCAAATCCCCAAATTAGCATCAATCGAACCATCAACAAACCTAAATGACAATGGGTATGAATCAAATTGAACAAATTATCCTCTTAATCGTTTCAATTTCTGGTAAAAAACTCTCTACCGGCACAATGTACGGCGATAGCTGTCTGACCAAAATTGATGGGTCCTAAGTGCTCCAATCTTTTAGATTCATGTGTGGGAGAACGTTAGGAGGGTAAGATGAGGTTGGTGGTGGTGGAGTACGGTGGCCGAAAGGTAGTGCTATGTGGATCTATAGGTGGTAGCTTGTGAAAGTGGTGGTGGTGGAGAATTTATGATTTCTTTATGATTTTTTAAAAACTTAAGAACTACGGTTGCAATTGGTAATTTATCTTTTCTTTTTATTTTATTTGAATAGAAGGTAAAATCGTCCTTTTTTTTTTTGACAAAATGGATGAAAATAACCTTTTGCGCAATGAAAGGTGAAAGGTAAAGGTAAAAATGTTAAAAAATGAAAGGTATGAACGTTTTGCACAATAAAATTGAAAGGTAGATACCTTTTATTCTAATTACCCAAATTTTACAACACACAAAATGTGCAACAACAGTGTAATAAATGATCTTTATATCACCCATTGAGGTTAATCACAATCCTAATGTAAGACTTTTATTCGTATATCTTCAATTGGTAGAAACAAGACTAGCATAGATAATGTATCTCGACATTTAATCGCATGTTGGCTACTTCAGTTCCACAAGAAGCATTTTATGGATAAACTGGTATTGAAGATGTATGTCACTAATGTCCACAAAATGACCAAAGCACAATGCCCTAGTATAAGTCCTCCTATCGAGATTCAGATTTGAGATTACGCTACCGTTTGGCCCCCATTAAATTAAATTTTATTTTTCTCTCTTCTATTTTCAATTACTAATCTTCATAAAATAATATTACACGTAAATCGAAAATTTTTCATTCTTTTTCAATAACTCAATTTAAAGAAAAAAAATGTTATTCCACTAATTTTAATTTGAAAAAATGGGGACCAAATGGGTGCTACATCATATCTATATAACACATTCATGCTTCCACTGAATTTGCTGCGAGCGTGAATGTAAAATTCCCATTCCTGTGCACAAACATTCGAAGAAATTAGTAAATATGTACTGGGAGATGCATATAGAGAAAAACATGTAATATGAAAACACACACCCGCGCGCACACACACACATATATGGCGGAGTTTTTTTTGTGAAAGAAAATATAGTCGTGGTGGTGTGTATGTATCTTCAAACAGGTATGCATATATATTACATTTCATTTTCCCAAGATTTTATCTGGGATCATAACCTATCTAATTGTTATCATTAACAGAGAGATTGGAGCCTTATGTGCAAGGATAGAAGTTAAAATGTTACACCTTTAGTGGACATAACACGTTTATTTTCTTAGTTCGTTTACCTGAAAACATTGAATATGGGATAGATACCATAGGTGGTGTATTAATGATTTCATAATACCAAGGAGGGACACTTTACATATACCTGAAGATGTGTTCAATTTTCCGATCAAAGGTTAAGAGATAGTTACCTCTCATATTTGCATGCAAGGAAACTTGACAGAGGAAAGTGAGAGTTCAAATCGAGGGTAGAATTGTTTAATAAAGCTAAAGTAAATAAAGTGTTCTTCACAACGATGATAAAAACTTGATTTCTTAGTTGTGCAAATGCACATATCGTGACAAATAATAAAGTGGATATTTAAATGAAATATTGTCACGTGGAGACTACTATTTACTATAATTTTTATTTTAACTTAACTTCAACCTAAACTCAAACAGTAACCAATTATCAATTCAAAATTGTGTGATATAACTAAAGTTGTACTAATTTCAAAGGAAGTAATGCACTTGTAAAGACTTTTGAGAAGATTTAGGAGATTAAAAAGTTATAAATTTTGATTTCACTTAGGTTGTTTAACATTAAATTAATTCTACTTCATTTAACTCCTTTTTTCATATATGTCAATAATCGAATTAACAGATTTTAGCTAGTGATCTCTCTAGAGCAAAACTAACCTTACTTAGATGTTCGAATTTACTATAAAGAGTATCTCTCAACACCTTATCAACTCTTGTCATTAATTGCACGAGTTAGATTCATGTATCACCTACCAATCTCAATATTATCCCTAAATCAACCAATCGATGTGCAAGCAATTGAATGCAACAAAAACCAACACATAATCAAGTTGCGTAGTCTTAGGGACTAAATAAATATGAAAATTTAAGATACATCATTCATCTTAAAAAAATTATATAGCCGCTCATAATTGTGGAATTAAACAAGTAATTCTTTATTCAAATACATCTCAATTCAATTACAACAAACATGTTGAAAAACACTCTGATCAATTGTTGTTCTTGACTACACAAATCCTAACAATGATTTTTTGTCTCCTTCCTTGATGATTGTATTTCTCAGTGAATTGATGAAGTTTTGTAACTAAATCCCAAAATTCTTGTTCAATTTGTAAATGATTTTTCTATTAAGATTCTGAAACTTTCTTCTCAATACTATCCTAATTGCTACGAGCCGCTTCTTCCTCTTTAATCAATCACGAACTCCTTCATTAATTCTTTCCTCCAAAATTCTATCCAAGAAAGGAGTTTCAATCCCATTTAGCTTCTTACTTTTCTTGCCAATTTATGTTGTAATCTCACCTAGGCCACAAATTCTTTAAGCCACGTTTGACAACTATTATTTCAAAACTCTTTAATATACGAACTCATTTTAAAATTTTTCCCTACTTTCTAACCACACATTCTCCAAAAATTTACTACATTTTTTGCCAAATAACGGCCATCAAACAAAGGCTATGAAAGTGAAATATAATCCTTGGATCCATTTGCTTGTGGCTTGAATATTCCTTTATTTCAATATAGTTCCAACTTTTAAAATGTAGACTTCAATCTCCAAATCTCATCTTTCTTAATCAAAGTTCATTTCAATACTGAGTTTTCTCCTAATATAATTCAAATCACACAAAACTAAGCATCAAGCTAATAATAATACTCACAAAATCCACTTTTGATGGCTTAGATAAGTGCATTATTTACACGTATCAAGCGTTCCTTAGGAAAATTAAGCCCTTATGAACAATAAAGGTTTCAGCAGAAACAAGATTGAAAAACTCGTACACTGTCCAGTGATTAGTACATATTCATCCCATATCACAGCTCCAGAATTAATGAACTCATCCCCTTGCATATCGATAAGTAATTTGATCATCTTTAGGAGTCTGCTGCTTGGGAATTTTTTGCTGACTCATTTCTAGCATATCATCCAGTTCTCCATTAGTCTATTCCACAATATCCAATAGCACAATCACCATCCCAGCATTGAACTATGGACAACTCTATCTCACTGGTCCCAAATTACCACATTACATCGCCAATTCGATTTAGTTCACTACTCATGCCTAACTCAAAGATTGCAAACAAGACGGGCCTCAAATCATTGGCCAAGTAGTAACTCTTAATGAGTCGCCATCACCTTAGCTCCTACCAAACATTCTCGGCTGCTCATATGTAAAATATAGCCCACACATACCATCCATCTACACCCTTACCTACAGAGATTATATATGTTGTGACAGCGACAGTGTCATTAAAGACCCGCCAAGGTAAAGATGGACTTTTGATAAGGCCGGTGTAGTCCAAACTGCCTCCTACCATTATGAACGCAACCAGACAATTATAACCACTTTTCACAATTTTTGCCCTTTGTCTCATATTGCCAAATTATTATATCTTTACTTGTCCTCGACATAATGAAAGAGACGAAATTGCCTCTCAGTGTACAGATGAACGCCCATCTGATTTTAGATAAATTTAAAGTACCTATCACTGTAAAGAAATCGCTTACCTTTGAAAACTTGTTAAAGGGTGCTGAGATGGGACAAAATCTTGCCTCTCAAGGTAAACAAGGGCTATTGTAGATATCAATAGACTAACCATCACGCAACCTCCATTGAACACCATATTGAATGACTTATGTCTCGAATATTCTACTCCAGGCCATTGAGTCTCCATTCGTATTTCTTACAGTCAAAAAGAATATCCCTAGGGATGAGTTTATATACAAGAAGATGGGAGAAAAAAGAGCCCTAACTTCTTTTTTCAAACGAGAGAAAAAATTATATTTATATATTTTTGCCAAAATTTCATCAAAGTTTCAATTTCAGGTCGTTTGTGGTCTGATTGAGCTAAAATTTAGAAAAAGATTCACAATATAGGGACTTATAATATGTACGATGGAGATCAAATTTTGAGTTCGGATGAGTGGTTCATATGTGAAAAAAGTAATTACGGGTGTGTTGGTATGTTCTTCCTATTTTGCATTGTATTGCCAAGATTTACATTATCCTAATGAAATGTATGTTGTAGATTCTAGTTATGACTATGAGGATGTGGTGTACTCGTTATTAGGTTGATAGTAGTGTTTTTGACTAGACTAGATCCTGTGATAAACCTCATATAGGGAAAATTTTCCATATAAAATAATTGCTTCTATTTGTTGCCTGGTGTAATTGTTTGTAAAGTGAGCTTTACTTTTGTTTCTACGATGAATAATTATGTCGCTATTTATTTATTTTTCTACATGTCTCTCAACATCGCCAACCAAATGTCTAGATCATTAGATAAAGGTATCCACTGCCTTATATCAGGATATCTCTTCTTCCGATCTAGAATAGTCCCATCTTCCAACATGTGATTTTTTCCAGGAATATTTTTTATCATCTCAAATGCATTCCTTTTACATCTCCCAACTGTAACTGGAAAATTAAGTGTCATGGGTACCTGAGCGTGGATGCCAAAACTTGTGTAGAGTATTTATAGTTGTAGGTCTATTTTTGGAATAAATGTCAAAGCTAATTTATTTAAGTTAATATTTTCACCTGATACTTCTTTATAGGTCCTCTTGTACCCATATTGGTGCCTTTGTGTATCCATGTTAGTGCTTTCATATGTACAAGTTGGTGCCTTCTTGTGTCCACGCTTGTGCCTTCGTGTGCACATGTTAGTACCTTAATGTGCCATGATGTCCTCACGTTGTTGCCTACGTGTGGCTACGTTGCTGCCTTCATGTGTCCCTATATGTTGCCTGCATGTATTCACTGTTGGGTTATGTGCCCATATAGTATAGTTTTGCTTATGTATTCTATTATCGAATAAATTTATTTTTACTTTATTTATTGTAATTATTTATTATTGAGCGTGAGAATTAAAGTGCCTATGATCGATTGTGATAATATAAGTTGATTACTTGCATTGAGAGTACAGTGTGACATAATTCATAGTTTGATCATAAATAATTTGTTCACGACCTATGTATAAGGATTGGTACCTTATACTGGAAGGTTGTAGTGTTGACTAATTCAGTATTCAGATTTGTAATTTGTCCATATCACATAAATAGTTAAATGTGACACTAATACACTTAGAGTGTACCAAATAGACCACGTGTCAAGTTTAATTCTACTATAGTATGACCATGTGGAGAATTAAATTCCACTGGATTGCTGTGTATTTTATCTAAATTGCTTGACAGGATTATGTATATCTTTTCGTGATTTTAATGGCTCTTTGATTCATCAATGAGTGAGATCAATTTCATTGGTCAAATATCTCGATGACTTGGGAATTTAAAAATGAGCGAATTAGAGGATATGAATTCGTGTAAGGAACAAGAACAATAACCCTATCATTAGAAAAAGCAAAATGGTCATTTATGCTCGTACCTAATTATCGAATCTCAAACGGGGATAAAATACATATATGATAGGTCAGAGGAAAATATTACCCATTTATTGGCTTCTGTAATCTTAAATATTCTAAGAGTTCAGTTTTTGTTTTTTGTTTTTAGTAGAATAAACGAAAACTAATAATTAGATTGAGCATTCGACTAAACAAGATCTTTATTGGAGCTTAAATAATATATGTCTGATTAAGTCCTCGCGGCAGCTCTATAAAGTATTAGAACTTAATTACGATAATTATAATACCTTTGAGTTTAATTGTAATTACAATAAATCTTTGTACTTAATTGTAATTACTATAAAGATTGTAAACTTAATTATAATTATAATTGAAGTTTTAGGACTACACATATAATTAAATGTGAACTAATTGGATTTGAATTTTAGTTAAAACTCCTATTTGGATTTTAATTAGAACTCTTATTTGTATGTGAAGTTATTATTGTGCAATGATTAAAACTATTATATCTCAATAAATGTCTATTAGATGGATTCTAAATGTCCTACAACAATTATAATAGATAATTCTACAGTGTTCAAATTTGGAGAGATAAAAAAAGGAGAAAAAAATTACTTTTCTTGCTTTTATTAATTGTCCAGATCAAGAATTAGTTTTTTTTTATTCAATTAAAAGAAAGTGCTCACCCATCGGTATAGTTTTGAGTTTGGAGAATACTATAGAAGACTCGAAGGATCGAAGCATCAAGTTCTTGCAATTAAAAAAAGGTTGGAAGTTCGTAATTCAGAATTTATTCAAAATTGACCATCGAATTTAAGTAAAAATTTCGAATAATTTATTCTTGGTACAACATAGATATGAACATCTAGACGTGATATCTAGTCAATCTTATTTATTGAATTAGAAAAATTTCTAATTTCTGGATGATTTTGTTGACATATGGTCGACTTCATCCTCAATGTTATGATCATAACAAACAAGATTAATTTTGTTTTTAACAATTTTTTTTGAGTGATGATAGTTCAATGTTCAAATCAATTAAGTATTAAAATGAAGATCAAAGTGGAAGCTAAGAATTCAAGTCAAATCATTCAAGACAAGAGCGTAAAAGAGAAATAGTAATAAAGATCAAGATCAAGAGCACGAGAGACGACATCAAAAAATCAAGATGAGAAGTTTTAACTTCGGAGCAAGGACTTGATTTCTTAGGCAAAATATAAAGGTACTAACGCTTTGATATTTGGCAATGAACAGTTTAAACTTAAAATCTTGCTATGCATTAAAAATAATTTTTGTGCATTAAAAGTCATTCGAATGCAACATTTTGATCAACCATAAAAATGACTTTTAAAAATGATATTTGGACTTTAAAGACATTTTTATCATGAAAATGTCACTAAAAAGTATTTTTCAAAAGTCCATACACTTCAAAACTCTAAGGCCGAAATGAGCAGGACTAAAACGTAAAAATATCGCATCGTTGAAGCAGTCAACCGTCCAGAGAGGCGGTCGATCGGACTGCCTCCAAGGATCCGAAATTTGACCGTTCTGACTTATAATTTTTAATGTACAAACAACTATATTGGTCTTTGGGACAAGAGGTAGTCGACCGGATGAATCATCCGCAAATACAGATTTTTTTTAACGTTTTGGACTCTATAAATACCCCAACAATGGCATCACTTCTAAGAGCATTAAATTGAGATACTTTTAAACTTTAATTTTTGTTCTCTATTCTTTATTTATTTCTATCAATTCATTCATTTTTGAAAAACTTTTGATTGAGTTTACTTTTGAAAAAACGTTTCATTTATCAAATTTTTTCAAATTTAACACTTGAGCTTTACTTATTGCCATTCATTAAAGTGTTAACCTACTTCTCTCCTTTGTACTCAACTTTGAATATATTCGTATTGTGATACAACATTTCTTTTGTAAAATTTACTCTTAGTTGAATAGTGGGTTGTGTTGAGATTCCAGAAAGCTCAACATTGTAAAAATAATCGGTGTTCCTTGATTGTAAGTCATCGAAAGCATTGTAAATGTTGGATTGTACCATAAATCAATCAATAATAGTGAAAAAGGCCTTGCTCATGATGGAGAGCTTGATAACGAGGGACGTAGATCATTGTGTTGGATCAAACCTCCATAACATATCATTTGCGCATTCTTTTCCCTTTCTCTTTATATTTTCGTGTTCTTGCTAGATTACTATCTTATTTGTTAAATGATTAAATTTGCATTTATTTTGGAAATGTTTTAGATAACCAATTCACCCCCATTTGGTTAGTCATTCTTCGGCTTTCAATTGGTATCAAAGTTTGGTACTCACTTTCAAAAGATTTTACAATCTTAAGTAATGGCTAACCAAGTTTTTCAAAATCTCAAGGGACATTCCACAAACCTACCTCTCTTCTTTGATGGCTCACACTATAATTATTGAAAGGCTAGAATGATAATATATGTGCAATTTATTGAATATAATATTTGGGAAGTTATTGAATATGGTCCATATGTTCCTACCAAGACTATTAAAACAGATGGTAAACTGGACCAAATTATACCTAAATTTAGGAAAGAGTATGATGAAGAAGACGAGAAAATTATCTTTAAATGCCAAGGCTAAAAATTTAATTTATTGTGCACTAGATAGAAATGAATTTAATTGTATAAGCACATGTGAATCGGTATATGATATTTGGCATACACTTGAAGTTACTCATGTTGGCTCGAGTAAAGTTAAGAAAACAAAACTAAATTTGTTAGTTAAGGAATTTGAAAATTTCTTCATAAAACAAGATGAGCCTATTGTTAATATGATTACACGATTTACTGATATTATAAATGGTCTTAAAGTTTTTTATCGTAAATTTACTAACGGCGAGCTTGTTAGCAAAATGCTTAGGTCCTTATTGGAATAATGGAGCCCATTGAGGAAGTTGATTGAAAATACCAAGGATGTAAATACATATCTTTTGGAGAAGCTCTATGCACATTAATGACTTATGAGCTAAATAATGTCAAAGTTAAAGAGAAAACAAGAAAAAACAAGGAGGAATCAAAGGAGCATTCCAAATGACAAATTGCTTTAAAATCGAAAATTGAAGAAGGAACGTCAAAAGAAAACATGAGCATGAAGAGCTCAATGACTTGGTTCTTCTCGTCAAAAAATGGAGAGGACTTCGTAATAATTAAAGATTTCGAAAAAATGAGGAAAAGGATAAGTCGGGCCACAAAAGAACCAAGTGCCCAAATAGAAAGAAAAATTTCAAGAAGGAACGTCTAAAGAAAACATGAGTGATGAAGAGTTCGATGACTTGGTTCTTCTCGTCAAAAAATGGAGAGGACTTCGTAATAATTAAAGATTTTGAAAGAATGAGGAAAAGGATAAGCCAGGCCACGAAAGAATCGAGTGTCCAAATAAAAAGAAAAATTTCAAGAAAAAGACACTCCAAACCACATGGGATATAGCGATGATAAAGAACAAAATGGGAACGATAGTCAAGACGAAGTGACAAACATGTGCTTCATGGCAATCGAAGACGATGTATGTTTAGATGAAAAATATTCTTATGATGAGCTTTCAAATTTATATGATGAAATTTTTGAGAAATTTGAAAAGCTTGCATTGAGTCATGCTATTCTTAAAAAGAAAAATTCTTTGTTAAAAGAAGAAATCAAGAAAATTTCAGAAAAACAACAAGGAAATGTTGATCATGATTTTGTAGTAAAGGAGAGCATTGCTCTAAAAGAAAAAGTGGATGACTTAACAAAAAATATTCATAAATTCACGGAGGGGAAGAAAAATTTTGATTTAATGTTCGATAGTCAAAAATGCAGTTTTTGTTAAAGGGGGAATAGGATACAAACTCTCTTTAAAACAAAAATCCTTCAAAAATATGTGTGTTAAAACTTCTAATACTACATGTAGTTTTTGTAACAAAAATGGACATAAAGCCTTTAATTGCCTAGCTAAAAGAAGTTATATTTAAAAACAAATATAAGTGGATTAGAGAATCCATAAAACTAACTACTAAGGACCCAAGTTTGTATGAGTACCAAAACTCAAAAACTTAAATTATTCTTGTAGGTACCAATGAAAAGTAGAAGCAAATTGTTCTTGGATAGTGGTTGTTCCAAGCATATGATCGAAAATTGATCCTTGCTATCGAACTTCAAAAGTCACGTACCTTCAGAGACAACGCTAAAGGTAAAATTATTGTCATTGGAAACATAGGTAATCACTCATCCCCTTCAATTGAAAATGTTTTACTTGTTGATAGCCTTAAACATAATTTGCTAGGTATTAGTCAATTATGTGATAAAAGCTATAATATAAAATTCGATTCTTCCAAGTGCCTTATTAAGGATGCTACATCTAAAGAGGTGATTTTCCTAGGAAGTCGAAGTAAAGATGTTTATATCATAAACATTGAATTTGAAAATGACGAAAATTGTTTACTTAGCGTAAAAGAAGAATCATAACTATATCATAGAAAATTAGGACACGTTAACATGGATCTTCTTTAAAAAATTTCCAAAAATTATTTTGTAAAAGGCTTACCAAATTTGAAATTTGAAAAATATAAAATTTGTGATGCATGTCAATTTAGAAAACAAGTAAAAAATTCTTTCAAGTTAAAACTCTATGCTTCAAATACAAAACCATTACAACTTCTCTACATGGATCTTTTTGGACTTTCTAGGATGGCTAGTTTAGGCGGTAAACATTATGCCATTGTTATACTTGATGAGTTTTCAAGATTCACTTGGGTTATATTTTTGAATTTGAAAGAAGAAGCCTTAAAAGCTTTTAGACGCTTTTGTAAGAAAGTTGAAAATAAAAAAGGTTATTCTATTACAACTATTAGAAGTGATCATAGTGGAGAATTTGATAATGTTGGTTTTGATGACTTTTATAATGAACATAGATATGAACATAATTTTTCGACTCCTAGAACTCCTCGACAAAATAGTGTAGTAGAAAGGACGAATCATACACTGCAAGAAATGGCTCGAACCATACTAAATGAAAATAATGTACCAAACTATTTTTGGATTGAGGTCATTAATACTGCTTGCTATATCATAAATAGAGTTTTAGTAAGCAAGAAAAAAACCAAAACTCCTTATGAACTTTGGAAAAATAGAATTCGTGACATTAGTTATTTCAAAGTTTTTGGATGTAAATGTTTCATTTTGAATACAAAAGATAATTTGGGAAAATTTGATTTAAAATCTGATATTGAAATTTTCCTATGATATTCATTGACTAGCAAAGCTTATAGAGTTTTTAACAAAACGAATTCTAGTCGTTGAAGAATCCATACATATTATTTTTTATGAAACTAATTCTTTTGATCGAGAGAAAAATAGTGATGACGATGTAGGTTTGGAAACTCCATTTAAACAAATAAAGATTCAAAATCAAAACAAGGAGGCACCAAATGAAGAATAAAATGAGAAATCAAATGAAGAAAAACAAATCGAAGAGCAAAATGATCCCCCATTACCAAAATAATGGAGGTTTAATCTATCTCATCCTAAGGAGCATATTATCAATGATCCATCAAAAGGTATTACTACTAGAACTTCTTATAAAAATCATCTCAGTAGTTATGCATTTATTTCTCAAATCGATCCTAAAAATTTCAAAGAAGTCGAGTTTTTGACAAGTTTTGGATTCTAGCGATGCAAGAAGAATTAAATCAATTTGAAAGAAATCATATTTGAGACTTAGTCACTAGACCAAACCATCAAACCGTTATTGGTACCAATGGGATTTTAGAAACAAGAGAAATGAAAAATGGAATAATTGTGTGTAACAAGACTAGATTAGTGGCCCAATGCTACAGTCAAAAAAATGTATTGATTTTTAAGAAACATTTTCACCCGTAGCTAAACTAGAATCCATTTGTATGCTTATTGCATTTGCATGTTTTAAAGGTTTTACCCTTATATCAAATGGATGTGAAAAGTGCATTTTTAATGGATTTATTCAAAAAGAAATTTTTATTGAGCAACCTCACGATTTTAAAAATCACAACTATCCGGATCATTTTTTAAACTTAGAAAAGCTTTTTAAGGCTTTTAACAAGCTCCAAGAGCTTGGTACGAACATTTGAGCAAATTTCTTCTTTCAAATAATTTTTCGATTGGAAAAGTGGATACTATACTTTTCATAAAACTCATAAGGATGATATGCTTATTATTCAAATTTATGTTGATGACACCATTTTTGGCGCGACAAATATTTGTCTTTGTGGAGAATTTTCAAATTGTATGAGTAAAGAATTTGAAATGAGCATGATGAGAGAACTAAAATTCTTTCTTGGTCTTCAAATTAAACAAACTAAGGATGGACTTTTCATAAACCAAAATAAGTGCATTTTAGACATACTTAAAAAATTTGATATACTTGACATTAAGTCTATGAACACACTGATGAGCACGTCTTTAAAGCTTGATAAAGATGAGCATGACACTCCGGTTGATGTCACGAAATATCGAGGTATGATTGGATCCCTTCTTTATTTAGTTGCTTGTAGACCCGATATTATGTTTAGTGTACGCTTATGTGTTAGATTTCAATCTAATCCTAAGGAATGACATTTACGTACCGTAAAAAGAATTTTTCGATTTCTTAGTGGAACTAGAACCTTAGGACTTTGGTAACCAAATGGCACTCACATTGACCTAATTAGTTATTTGGATCCGATTGGGGTGGATGTAATGTTGATCGTAAAAGTACTAGCAAAAATTGTCACTTTTTAGGCTTTGCACTGTGTCTTGGTCTAGCAAGAAACAAAATTTCGTTGCACTATCCATTGTCGAAATGGAATATATTTCGGCGGTAAGTTGTTGTGCACAAACATTTTGGATGAAACAAACTTTTTGTGATTATAACTTACGTTATGATCATGTGCCTATTTTGTGTTATAACATTAGTACTATTAACTTGTCTAAAAATCACGTCATGCATTCACAAACTAAGCAATTCGACACCATTTTCTTCGTGATTGTGTATAAAAAGGAGATATTGTGTTGGAATTTATAAAAATAGAGGACCAATTAGCCGATATCTTTACCAAACCTATTTTCTCATATTCGAAAAGGTTTAGGAATTATTGATGTAAATGAAGTGGTATAAGTTTAAAACTTTCCAAAACTAAAGTTTTTGCATGATTAAAAAAAAAAAATGGCCAGATGACTTCCGATCAATCGGAAAGGTCCACCGGAGAACCAAAAAATTTTGAACTCAAAAAAAAAAAAGTTGGATGACATCCGGTTGACTGGTTTGACGCGTTTTTCACGTTTTAAAATCATCTCATCTTCATTTCTCCACCATTTTCTCTCATTTCTTCTCTTTGTCCTCATAAATCTCCTCCTGATCTCCCTAGATCTACAACTGTTCTTTGTAATTTCAACAAGATTTGAAAAATTCATCACTTTTTTTTCTTCAAACTCTTAAAATCCCCATTTTCTTTTCAACTCCAACACTTCCTTCTCTCTCTTCAATGGTCAATCGCCTTTTAAAATTTTTCCACTTTTCAATCATTATGCCTGGAGTGAAAATGCCGGGAAAGAATCCAAGGATGAAGAGGTACCAACTCCTTCATCAGAGGACGAACCTGAAGTGCTGAAAAATCACTTTGTAAGCCACCATTCTTATAGGTAAGACTGTAGATTTTACCGATTTTACTCTTTAAGCACCTACATTTCATATAGAAGAGTTCTTTGAAAGCATGGTTGAATTTCTATTGCATTCATGGAAAAAAAATGCTAATCCTAAGCTTATGCAAGAATTTTACAAAAAATGGTCTGTATTTCTCGTCCAGGTACTATTTTTTGTTTTCTTAAAGGTGAAAGAGTTACAATTACCCATGCCCTTCTATGTTCTCTTCTTGTATTAGAAGATTGTTCAAATCAAGTATTTTGTCATATGACTCATCAAACCTTTGAAGGTTATAATCCTATTGTTGCGTGCCGTAGAGAAATCGAAAAGAATTTTGAACACTCGATAAAACTTAGTTCAAATTAATTAACTTTACCTTTTAAGGTTTTACACAATATCATTGCCCATATTATTCTACCTAGCAAAGGTTATCTCGATGAAGTCACTTATTTCGATTTGTTCCTTCTCGACTCTTTCTTAGTTGGATGAAAATTAGACTTTCCAACTATAGTTATTGGTCACATGAAAATTGTCCATTCCGCCACTCGCATAAGGGCCTTACCATTTGCATGCTACTCACTAAGATCTTTAAACATTTTGAAATTTCACTAAATGGTGAAGTCTCCGTTTCTCTCCTTCCCACTGACACCATCAATATCTATACTCTTAAATGGATGAAAATTATCAAGGAACATGGGCAATGGGTAGCCCGTACTAAGGGATTTGATCTGGATTCGAGCCCCTCAACCCCACCCTTCGAAGGAGATGACGAAGATGAAGATGATTAGGCCGACGGTACCATCACTAGTTCCCAGCCCTCCACATGACATTCCAAGTTCAAGTGCTCCTCCACCTTTCAGTAGTTTTACTTTTACCGAGAATCACTACAACCTTCTCAATGGACATCTTGACTCTCTTACCTCATCTATTGACAGGCTTGGGGAATGCTTCATCGATTGCAAGTTCAGCAAGACACAATATAAGCTCAACAAATAGCGATGCAAGCTCAGCAAGATGCTTTCTATACTTATTACAATGCTCAGCAAGAAGCCATGCAAGCTCAGCAAATGCATTTTATGCTTGGTTTGATGCACTTTTCCAGCCACCACCTCATGTGGAGTCTTAGACATAATTTTATGCATATGTATTGTAATCTTTATGTTGGTCAAATCTATTAACTCTCGTACTCTTCTATCTTTAATTTGCTTATGTATGCCATCTAAACTATTTTCTTATGCTTGGTGTGTTAAATTAAGGGGGAATGTTGTATGGTATTATTTTGATCTTAAATGCTATATCTTTTTGCTTATGTAAAAGGGAAAATACAGTGAGATGCTTATGCATGATTTGAATTGAACATAAAATATGCCTTGAATAACCTTGAATATGGTCACTAATTTGTAGAAGTTAAGGGGAATAAGGATTACATGATAAATTTATAATGGATATTCTTTTGATATAAATTGTTTAATTTATCTTGTGAATCATCTTGTTTGTCATAATAAAAAAGGGGGAAATTGTTGACATATGATCAGAGACAAATTTGGGGGGCTGGGCTGGGTTGTAGTCTTCCCTCCACTCAGGCCCAAGAACATTTTTTAAGGTATTTTTTATTTTTTTGGTAAAAAATCAGTTTTTTATGTGTAATTTTGTTTTTCGAGTAGTAGCCCAGTTTAAAATTTTGTAACCCGATCTTGGATCAAATCCTAGAGCCATCCCTACATATGATCGACTTCATCTACAATGTTTTGACCATAACAAACAAGATTAATTTTATTTTTAACAAATTCTTTTGAGCGATGATAATTCAGTGTTCAAATTAATCAAGTATCATCGGACTTCAAATGAAGATGAAAGTGGAAGCTAAGTATTCGAGTGAAATCATTCGAGATAAAAGCTTAAAAGAGAAATGCTAATAAAGATCAAGATTAAGAGCATGAGAAATGACATCAAAAGATCAAGACGAGAAGTTTAAACTTCGAACCAAGACTTGATTTTTTAGGCAAAATGTAAAGGTACTAACGCTTTGATATTTGGCAATGAATAATTAAACTTAAAATTTTGCTATGCATTAAAAACAATTTTTGTACGTTAAAAGTCATTCGAATGCAAGTTTTGATCAAACATTAAAATGACTTTTAAAAATGATATTTAGACTTTAAAGACATTTTTATCATGAAAATTTAGTTAAAAATATTTTTTCAAAAGTTCATGCACTTCAAGACTCTCAAATTAGAACAAACGGGGCTAAAACGTAAACGCCTATGTTGACCCTCCCAATAGAGACCAACATAAAAAATTTGCAAACTGGTAGTGTGACCTGAATGTGGACATGTAATGAACAACGAGTTCTTCTATGGAAGCCCGTGTGAGTACCTTATATTTCTATCACAAATGGAGAAAGACATTGGACCGTGGACACTAAATATCATAGTTTTTATGTCCAATGTGTGCAATATTTTTAAACTGTAGACGAAATGGAGAAAGACCTTGGACCGTGGACAGTAAATTTCTCCTCAAAGTTTCTTGATAAACACTAATTGGAATCATCAAACTTACGAAAATGCAACTGTAACTATCACAATGTACAAATGAAATAAAGAGTTCAAAAATAATCAAATAATGTACTGAATGCTACATCCGTCCCACAAAAATAGGCTTGATTTCATTTTTTTTTCTTGTCCAAAATTATAGAAATTTTGAATGTTGTGCTTTCCAATATATGTTTTCAAGTATTTGCATATATTATGCGCAGTATACCTTCCACATATATGAAAACAAGTACAATTAACACATTAATAATAATGAATAGATTACCTTTTTTTGGTTAATAGAAAGCAATGGGAGTGAAAGATGTGATAAATAAAAAGTCAAATCTCCAATAGTCAACAATATAGTCCAATAAATTAAGATGGAGATGAGTTGCGGATGGACGCTCGATTATCGATTGGATAGTCAAGACAGGATTTTTGGGAATGTGGGTAGTTTCATGTCGCGTGAGATGTTATTGTCTTTTGAATTATTTTTAATGGTCGAAGTACAACTATTTGCATCAGGAGTGTTCTGGGCATTATCAAAAGATACTGGAAATTTTTCATCAAATTATGAATAATGAACATTTTTTTTAAAAATTATGAAAGTAGAAAATATTTCGGTATCAATTAAAATTAGTATGATACAAATTTCTGTTGCAATCCCCCCTCCCCAATAATACTGTTCGGTCTAGGCTTGGGCAAAAAAGACCAAATTGATCGAACCTGCTCCGGTCGGTTGGCACAGGTAATTGGTTTTGTTTGATTTTTATTTATTTATTTTTTTTAAAACAAAACCATGGTAGGTTGATTTAGCTATGGTTTAAAGCCTCAAATTGATGATTAATCGAACGGACCCAATCTAATTACATTTTATCTTTTTTCTCTTTACGAAAAAAAAAGAGAAAAAGATAAGCTCTAATATCATAAATATATATAGATACTATTAAATATATAAATTTCCAATAATATTACAATTGAGAATTTCTTTTTACAATCTCATTATGTTATATTTAGCATTTTTTTCATACTCGGGTAGTCATCCACATAATGCATAAAAAGGTAACAAAATTCTTAAGTTTTTAGTTGATATGCATCTATTAACTTGATTTTTATAATATAAAGTTATTTTTTTTTTATATCTTGTAATTTAAATGGTCCAAAACTCGGACAATTTTATTTAAAAAATTCAATTTGAACTAAAAGTCCAAACGGTTTGATTTTGTTCGATTCGGTTTAAGAGTTAAATAGGATGGTTTGGGTTAAGATTCATCAAAATTGAATAATTTGAATTTGATTTTGATGTTGATTTTGATTTTGATTACGATTCCGGGTTAGAGTCTAAACCCATTGAACCAAACCAATCACGGACCTAATTTGGAGAACCGGTTTTTCTTTTTTCTTTTCACTAATAAATAGTTATACGCACAATAACACAATACTGCAGTAAAACCAAGCTCTCGATCAATCTGCAACAATAGAATCCGATCGGAAGAGAAAGAACGCTTCGATCTCTTCTGCAGATCGAAGTCACGAGCGCCATAACCACAACCTTAAGCACAGTAACAAGAAAAAGACCAAAATGTCCTCATCTTCTTCATCTGAAAAAGTTAGGGCTTCCCATATACTCATAAAGCATCAGGGGTCCCGCCGTAAGGCCTCTTGGAAGGATCCTGAAGGCCGTGTTATCAGCGCCACAACTCGTGACGATGCCGTTTCGCAGCTCAAGGACCTCCGCGTTGATATCGTCTCTGGAAAGGCCTCGTTCTCCGATGTCGCTTCCCGTGACTCCGATTGTAGCTCCGCCAAACGCGGCGGCGACCTCGGTTTGTTTCTCTACTTATTTTCAGCTGCCATTTTTACGGATTTATGCTGTTTTCCTGTGATTTTGGGGAACGGATATAAATTAATTTTTATTTACTTGTGTTTTTCCTTATATGAACACTTTTCCCCTTGCAATTGGCGAGTAATTTTAGCAAATATTAGGAATGACGAGAGGAGAATAATTTTGTTAGCACTTGTCTTTTCTGAATTGGTGGTTTTATAGCGAAAAACACTTGCCGGTTGGGTTTAGAAGGAGACATTTAAGGAGGGGGCAGTGTATTGGCGCAGATACACATTAGTAACGCGGACTTAACTGCAATTTCGGCCCAGCTGCAGACTCTAATAAAGTGGAGAACCAAAATACACAAACAAAAAAGGGAAGGAAAGAGAAAAAATAAAAAAGAAGAAGAAAAGGTTACATAATATATTCATATTGGGCACTTTTGCTGAAGAATTACCTCCTACATGGAATCATGCCTAGTCTAAGCCGTCATATAGTGTGCTACTTCAGAAGTCAAATGGCTGCATTCCTTTAGCATTCCAAATCTTAGAAACTAGGGTCCTTGATCCTTGTTCAGCAGAAGCTAATGTGACCTTCTTGAGATCAATGTAAAAATGCGGTTTTCCCTTGTTTGTCTACTCACGAGCATGTGTGTGCGTGTAGGTCATTTTGGTACCTGAAATTGCTGGGATGGAATAGTGGATGTCTATGCATCATAGGCCATATACTGTAGTTAAAATTTCTACCTAGAAAGTTGTTAGAATGTTCGTTCTCTTTCATTCATGATGGAGATTCTAATGGTATTATTGGACTTGACATCAATTAGACTATCCATTTGTCTCTCCCTGTGCATTAATTTGTTCGATTACGGACATAAAAACATAAAAGTGGTGACTGGTCATGTTTTAAATAATTAAAAAGCCCATCACCTAAACCTTCCTTCTCCAGCCTACATCAATTTACAGAATATCAAAATCAACTTGTCAGCAATCCAATCCCAATAATCTTTAATGGTTCTCAAAATCTTCAAAAGAGGAACAACATGAAGCCTAAAGTTTTGGGAAATAGCTATTGTCACAAGCACCCACAAAAAATATCCTCTATCTGTTTATCTTAACCTCAAATTGCCCTTTGTTTGAAAGTGATTATTTTAAAATCATGTTTTCTCACACTTATTTTCAACCACATTGTCCCCAAAAAATAAATAAATAAATAAATAAATCAAATATCACCATATTCCCACAACAGTGCGCAGTTCGATGAAACTGGTGGGTTGTTTGGAAAAGGGACAAAGTCAGCTTTTACAAGTTTGTCACAAAAATATTAAAGGCATTATGTCAAGCAAGTTACCACTGGGCTAGCCCATCTTATTGTTTAATATTCCCACAACAATATGTTTAACAATATGTGTACAATAAATTTGACTTCACTTATTACATAATGACAAGAAAAATAATTCTAATATGTGTCGTTATCTTTACGTTTGAAAATACTGCACAGAAACTTAGTATTTTAGTGATCTAGTACATAAAAAGAGTGCTACTTTTGAAATATTAATAGCTATAAATTATATTTTTCTTTATTATATAGAAGAAACAAATTTCAAACCTATTAACAGAAAATGTTCAATGCGTATAAAGGTGAAATAGTGCAACGCTACAAGTTGAGATGCAGACTAAAAGCCTTGAGGTGCAAATTTTTACACAGCTTTATGATGCTTGATGCATAAGCCTCACAGTGCATCGCCTCAGACAGCCTCAGGCGTGCGCCCCAATTTTTTCCTTGGTATCAATGGATGGGACCAATAATATTAAAAACCCACTTCCTTGTTTTGTCAAACCTGTTTAAAAGTCAATTACTGTCAGGTTTTATCATAAAAGCTGTAAATGTGAATAAAATAAGGATTTAAGGACACAGATAACAAAGAAAATCTCAAAAACATCACCATAAGTTCTGTTGAGCAACGAGTCCCATAAATGATTAAAATTGCTTTGTATCTATTACTTTTTTCCAATGATGGATAGATAAGTTGAGTATGAAACTATATACTGCAACTCTACAACTGCTACTTATAAGATTTATGATGAAAACAGATTTTTTTTCCCTTTTTTTTTGAAACCAGAAATTTGATTTTGATGAATTGGTAATAAGTTTGTTTTCACATGCAGACATAAAAAATTGCATTGCTGTTTCCGAGGTTCCACTCTTTGACAATTTAACTGTGCAATTTTATTGGTGTTTTTATTTTTTTGTTTGTATGTGTTACACTTACGTGGTTTCATTATGCCATGAATGTAAAGTTTGTTTGGGGTTTCTTGTAGGCTTATTTTTGTATTTTATATTTGTTGAGTTTATTTTTTGGTGGGCCTCGCCTCACAAAAGAAAACACACCTTGGTAAAACATTAATAAGTATAATGAATATAAACATTATCAGCAATTCATTAAACACAACTATAAAAAACAATGCACAAAATCATTTGTAATTCAAATACCAAGTATTTCCTTTCACCTTCTATTAGAATGATGTATTATAGGAAATAAAATGTGTAATATCTAAAAGAGTGTCAATAATATGCCTATACTAAAAGGAATTCCTTACTTTTTGTTCACCGATAAACCATTTAGTGTTGGATGAAAGAGAGGTTTATTAACTTGGATCGACTAAGGCTTTTAGGGAGGGCAACACTAATAGAAAGAAGTGAACAGAAGGAAACTTCTATTTCTCGACTTCATAACTTATGCGCTTGGTTTGTTACAAAATGGAAGGACTCTATCTCTTTATATAGGGTTTATATAAAATTTCTAGTCCGTACATTTTTTAGACTCCTAGACCACATATTTTCTTTTTTTTTTAATAAAAATTTTATTATTTTTAATTCAAAGTTATAAGTAAATAATAAATGAGTACTTATATTTAAAAGATTTCAATAAAAAAATTAATAATAAGTGTAAAACTAAATTTATATTATATATAAATGAAGACTTGAAAAATTTAATCAACGCACTGGTGACGTAATGTGTCAGTATATTTTTGAAAAATCGCGTGTCGACGTATCCGTGTTGGTGAATCATATCTTCCCAACATCCCTTGTTAAACTTGATTTTGCTACTCCAAGTAGAGTTTATAGGCTGCGGAATACATCGTGCTTGAGTGTCTTAGTGAGAATGTGGAGGGCCTGATCCCGAGAGGTTACATACTTCAACTGCACCTCTTTCTTTTCAATACTTTCTCTTACGAAGTGATATCTTGTATCAATGTGCTTGCTTCTATCATGGAATAATAGGTTCTTTGCCAATGCCAGTGCCGATTTGTAATAATATGGTTTTCAGTCGGTTCTTCTTGTGAGACACCAAGTGTTTTCAACAAGTTTTTGAGCCAAATCGCATGACAAACACTTGATGTAGTTGCTACATACTCAGCTTCATATGTAGATAGCACCACGATTGATTGCTTCTTCGAGCTCCAAGTGAAGTAGTGTTGCCCAAGTAGAACGCATACCCGGTAGTGCTCTTTCTATCATTAGTGTCTCCGCTCTAATCGCTGTCACTATATCCAATAAGTTTGAATTCATTATATGATGAATAGATTAAGCCATAGTCAAGCGTACCTCTGATGTAACGAAGAATCCTTTTTGCAGCTTTCATATGAGTTATGGTGGATGTTTCTATATAGCGACCGATGAGCCCAACTACAAAGAGGATATATGGTCTTGTGAACGTCAAGTGTCTTAGACTTCCAACAAGACTCTAGAGTGTTGGATCCACTTTTTCACCTTCATCATACTTTGATAACTTGGTTCCACATTCGACGGGTGTGAATACAGGCTTGCAATCCGCTATGTTGAATTTCTTTATAACTTCTTTCGCGTACAATTCTTGTGAGATAAAGATGTCGTTCTCCATTTGCTTTTCCTCAATCCTAAGATAGTAGGCCATGAGGTCGATATCCGTCATCTCGAATTCTTGAGTCATGGCTTTTTTAAACTTAGTGATCATACTTAAATTTTTCCAGGAAATATAAGATCATCCATAGACAGACAAACAAACAAGATATCTTCTTTCTCATTTACCTTTGTGTAAAGGGCATTTTGGGAAGTCATTTTCTAGAAAGTACTTGTCAATTACTATTCCATGCTCTTGGAGCTTGTTTCAACCCATATAAAGTCCTTTTGAGTTTTAAGACTTCACCTTTATGCCCTTTTATTTTATAGCCCATTGGTTGCTCCTTACCAACTTGTTTAAGATAATCATTTAGGAAAGCTGATTTCACATCCATTTGAAAAATCTTCTACTTATTTTGCACGAGAAGAGATAATTAATCTTATGGTTCTAAGTGAGCAATAGGGGCAAATATCTCTTCATAGTCGATCTACGACCGTTGATTGTAGCCTTGGGCGACCAATCTTGTTTTGTATCTCTCAACTTCTCTTTTAGCATTTTTCTTTGTCTTGTATACTCGCTTGACTCCAATTGCTCTTTTTCCTTTGGGAAGAGTCGTCAACTCCCACCCATCGTTCTTTTCAATAGCCTTAATCTCTTCATCCATGACATTTCTCCATCTTTTGCTTTACGCTGCTGCTATATATCTTGTTGGCTCACAATCGTCGACAATCGTCGACAAAAAAAAAAAGACCAAAAAAAAAAATGTGATCATTTTGATTCTTTGTTAACTCATATAGCTCTCGTAGGCTTCTCATTCGTGGTGTCCTTTCCCTTGAGCTTTCTGCTTGTGAAGATGATGGTAAAGCAACTCCATAAGTTATGGAGGTGGAGTGATGGGCTCTTGCTGCTCTTCATTCTCTTGTTCTTCTTTCTTAAAGAAAGGCAAGAAGTCTAGTTTTCTTATTGAACACCCCAATCCCAAGCTCCTTCATCAAACTTGACATCTCAACATCTTATCCTTGCTTGGGTTATACATCTTGTAACCTTTAGAGTGAGAATCATAGTCGATAAAGACATCTTTCAACCTTGTCATCTAGCTTGGACTGCTTTTGATCCGGCTTATGAGCATATGCAATGCTCCCAAACATTCGTAGGTGAGAGATGCTAGGTTTCCTTCCACTCCATGCTTCTTGTAGTAGCTTATTTCACACACTTCTAGAAGGTGACCGAGTAGATAGGTACTCAGCACAATTAATCGCTTCAGCCCAAAGTGTTTTTGGGCAATCTCTTGCTTTTGAGCATGCGACAAGCCACGTTAAGAATCTATTCTTTCATTCGGCTACTCCATTTTGTCGTGGAGAGTATGAAATCGTCAATGGGCGACGAATTTCATTCTTCTCATAATATTTCTTAAACTTTTTGGAGGTAAATTTTCCTCTATCCGATCTCATAACTTTTATGCTATAGCCACTTTCTTTTTCAATAAGAACATTAAACTTCTGGAAAGTTCTAAAACCTTTCGATTTTTGTTTGAAAAAATAGACCCAAGTCTTTCTACTAAAATTATCGATAAAAGGAACAAAGTAATTATTCTTATCGAGAGAGCTTGGGTTGATTGGCCCACAGACATTTGAGTGTACAAGTTTTAGTGGCTTCTTAGCTTTTGTAGATATTTCTTTTGGAAAACTTCTCGAATGCTTCCCAAGTAAGCATTTTTCACATAGTCGATTTGTATGATTTATTAGGGGCAAACCGTTCACCATCTTCTTCTTACTCAACAACTTTAAGCCCCTAAAATTAAGATGCCCAAACCTTAAGTGTCAAAGCCAAGATAAATCTTTAAAACAAGTTTTTAAGCATTTATCAACATCATTTTGAATGTTTAATGCAAACATTCTATTTCTTGTCATAGAGACTTTGGCAATCGAATTGTAACGCCCTGACCCCCAGTGGACCGGAACGCTACTTACTTTACTTAGCTTAACCGGTGGTTTAGTAACAAGTGTATACGTTTTAGCGGAAGCTTACATCTTTAGATAATAATTTAAATAACAATACTTCAAATACTTTAAACAAAAACACTGAATCATTTTTCAAAACAACAAAATGTAATTTATTTGAAAAAACATAACTTGTTCTCGCATTCTGCGTTATTCAAAATTTTAAAAAAATAACATTGGAAAATATTTCATAAAAATAAATCCAAATCACTTATTCACCGGATTTTCATGGGCTCGTTGTATCACTCTCCATCTTCTCCTTCATCCATGCCCGAGGTAGAATTCCTTCAATCTGGAGAGATGGGATTAAACCCGTGAGTTGAAAAACTCAATAGGTGCATTCGTGATCAAGCTATACATTTCAAAACATTAACTTTATAACTTTTTATACATGTCGTACCCGGAGGCATCATTTGACATGAAGGGGTATGCCGTACCCGAGGGCATCATTTGACATACGAACATTTCTTCAACATAAAAGGGCATGCCGTACTGGAGTACCATTTGACATACAACCATTAACATAGAGGGATATGTCGTACCGTAGTACCATTTGACATACAAACATTAACATGGATCGAAACTTGTAACTTAACACGATTAAACACATTGCACCTCTACCAACCTTGATTGATGCTTTTGAAACTTTGGAAACTTGGATTGAAAAATTTCGATGAAACTTGGACGTTGAAAAAAATGCACTCCTTGGATATTTGAAAACTGTTGAGAATTGATGCTTGAAGACACTCCTTGATAGCACCCAAAACTTTTATGAAAAATGCTTGAAAACATTTCTTAAATTTTTAGGAAAAATAGTTTTCCTCCCTCTCTTTTTCTTTTTTGGAAACTCTTTCTTTAGTATGTAAAAGCTCTTGCTTTTGGTGTGAGAAAAAAGAGTGAAATGAGGTCTCTATTTATAAGTAAATATCTCATAACTTAAAGCAAATGAAGGGTTAAATTTCATTTAAGAGAGAACATGGGTGCCATTTAAGTTTGAGGTTAAATTTCAATTTAGTGGGGTTTTTATTGCCAAAAACGTGGGTGGCCCTTTGAGAAAATAATTGATGAAAATAAATATTTAAATTCTAGAGAAAAACGAGAATTTTCATTTCAGGCAGTTTCGGTCGACTGGTTGTAGTTCGGTTGACACTGCACAGCCTTCAGTGTTTCTATCATAACTTCTTCTCTCGATATCCGATTGAGGTAATTCAAAGTGCGTTGGAAAGTTAACTCAAAGAGCTACAACTTTTATTTAGATATGATTTTTCAAATCGAATATTTCCTATGTCGAAAATGGGTCGAAAATGAGACTAAAAATCTGAAGTATACTTTAGTCATCCAATATTCATGTCTTAGTGCCACTAAGGTGTCTAGAATTATTTGGAGTTCTACATATCCCACACCTTAATTAAAATTTCGTCCTCGAAATTTACCTTCTGATTGGGCGAATAGTGTTGGATACTTGTCTTTGACTTCTTCTTCTTTTTCCCAAGTGGCTTCTTCTACGTCGTGATGATTACACTGTATCTTAACCAGTTGAATCTCTTTATTCCTTAGTTTATGCACTTTCCGATCCAATATCTTGATCGGTAGTTCCTCGTACGACAAATCTTTTTGTACCTCTAAGGTTTGATAACTCACTACATGATTAGGATCATGTACATACTTCTTTATCATCGATATATGGAACACATTGTGCACTGCCGATAATTCAGGTGGCAAAGCTAGTCGGTAAGCCACATTTCCGACTCTATCAAGTATCCCGAAAGTTTCGATATACCGGGGTCGTAACTTGCCTTTCTTTCCAAATCTAAGTACACCTTTCATCGGTGCTACTTTCAGAAACACTTTATCCCCAACTTGGAATTCTAAATCCTTCCTCCTTGTATCTGCATAGCTCTTTTGTCGATCATATGCTGCCTTTATTCTTGCATGGATCTTATCGATTACCTCGATCGTCCTTTCAACTATTTCTGGTCCCAAAACTCTCTTCTCTCCGACTTCATCCCAATGAACAGGGGATCTATATCTTCTATCATAGAGAGCTTCGTATGGTGCCATTCCAATAGTTGCTTGGAAACTGTTATTATAAGTGAACTTTATAGATGTAAGTATGACTCCCAATTACCTCCTAGATCCAAAACACATGTTCTTAGCATGTCTTCTAAAGTTTGAATGGTCCTTTCAGACTGACCATCGGACTGAGGGTGATATGCTGTACTAAAGTTCAGCTTCGTTTCCATAGCTCCTTGTAGACTTTTCCAAAATTTGGACGTGAACCTTGGGTATATGTCAGACACAATGGATACAGGTACACCATGTAATCTCACAACCTCTTTAATGTACAACTGTGCCAATTGGTCTAAACTGAATGTCATTTTCACTGGAAGAAAATGAGCTGACTTCGTTAGTCGATCCACTACTACCCATAGAGCATTATTTCTTCTTGCTGACTTTGGGAATCCAACCACAAAGTCCATCGTGATATTTTTCCATTTTCATTCAGGTATATCTAGTGGATTTAACAATCCAGTTGGTTTTTGGTGTTCTACCTTAACCTGTTGACATACCATGTACTTCTGTATGTACAACCCTATACTTTTTTTCATATTTCTCCACCAAAATGTATCTCCAAGATCTCGATACATTTTCGTACCACCGGGATGTGCGGTGTACGGGGTGGAATGAGTTTCTTTTAATATCTCGTTTCTCAAGGCTTCATCTTTAGGCACGCAAATTCTTCCTTTAAATATCAATGTCTGATCCTCAGCTACTCCAAAGTCCTTTTTTTTATCGGTACCAGTTTCATTCTTAATCTTTTGTAAAAATGAGTCTTTATTTTGTGCTTCTATAATTCGATCTCTAAGAGTACGTCGAATTATTAAAGCTGCTAGACGAGCAGTGACTTGTCCTGGTGTGGTAACCACTTCGATCTGCAACTTTTCCAAGTCCTTGACTAACTCCACTTGAGAGGTGGGTAGTGACGTCAATTGTCCCATTGATTTTCTACTTAGAGTGTCGGCCACAACATTAGCCTTACCCGGATGGTAGTGAATAGTGCAGTTGTAATCGTTCACCAATTCCAACCATCGTCTTTGTCGCATATTCAATTCCTTCTGTGTGAAGAAATACTTGAGACTTTTGTGATCTGTGTAGATATCACACTTCCGTCCATACTAGTGTCGCCATATCTTCAAAGCGTGTACTACCGCTGCAAGTTCTAAATCATGTGTCGGGTAGTTCTGCTCATGTTTCTTCAATTGTCTTGAAGCATAGGCTATCACTTTTCCATTCTGCATTAGTACACATTCTAATCTTCGCTTGGATGCGTCACTGTATATAACAAACCCTTCCGTACGTTCAGGTATTGTTAATACAGGTGCTGATATCAACTTCTGCTTAAGTTCTTGGAAACTTTGTTTGCATTTTTCCGTCCATTGGAATTTTACTCCATTTCTTGTAAGCTGTGTCATTGGTCCAGCTATTTTGGAGAATCCTTCTGTGAATCTCCTATAATATCCAGCCAATCCTAAAAAACTCCGTACTTTGCCAGCATTTGTTGGTGCTTTTCAGTTGGTTACTGCTTCTACTTTTGCTGGATCTACTTCAATCCCTTGGGCAGTAACTACATGCCCAAGAAATCCAACTCGTTCAAGCCAAAACTCGCACTTCTTGAATTTGGCATACAGCTTCTCCTTGCGTAATGCCTCTAAAGCTATTCTCAAGTGCTCTTCATGTTGCTCCTTACTCTTGGAATATATCAGAATGTCATTGATGAGGACTATGACAAACTTATCCAAGTATTGATGAAACACTTGATTCATCAGGTCCATGAACACTGCAGGTGCATTGGTTAGCCTTAACGGCATCACCGTAAACTCGTAGTGTCCATATCGAGTTCTAAAAGCTGTTTTAGGTATATCCTTTGTCTCTACTTTCAGTTGATGGTATCCCGATCGTAAGTTGATCTTGGAAAATACCTTAGCTCCTTTTAGTTGATCTAACAGATCCTCGATCCTTGGGAGTGGGTACTTATTCTTGATGGTTAATCGATTTATCTCCCTATAATCAATGCACATCCTCATGTTTCCATTTTTCTTTTTTACAAACAACACCGGCGCACCCCATGGAGATACGCTTGGTCGTATGAAGTCCATATCTAGGAGTTCTTGCAACTATTTCTTTAATTCTTGTAGTTCCTTTGGGGCCATTCGGTATGGGGCCTTAGATACTGGTGTCGTCCCGGGAATTAGGTCTATGGTGAATTCCACTTATCTATCGGGTGGAATACCAGATAGATCTTCTGGAAACACATCTACGAATTCCCGTACTACTGGTACATCTTCAACCCTTATAGTCTCTTGTTTCCCTCCTGAGATACTTATTAGATATCCTTGACATGTTTCTTTGCTCAACATTTTCTCAGCTTGTAAAGCCGATACTAGTTGAATAAGGGGTTTTGTTTTCATTCCAAAGAATGAAAATGGTTCCTTTCTTGGTTTCTGAAATGATACTTCCATTTCCTTTCATTGGATGGTGGCGTAATTACAACCTAACCAATCCATGCCTAGTATTACATCAAAATCCTTCATTTCTATCATGTATAGGTTCGCTTCCATTGGTTTTCCCTCAACTTCGATACTTACTGACTTGGCTATTCTATCAGTATTCAAAGGGTTGCCCGAAGGAATACTAACTTCTAATGTACCTTCCGACTTATCACAGGTAATACTAGATTTAGCCATAAAAGTTGTTGAAGCAAAGGTGTGTGTAGCTCCTGAATCAAACAATACATAGGTAGGTGTATTGGCTATCAGTAGAGTACCTGCTATGACATTAGAGTTTTCCTCTGCATCATGTTGAGTCAATGCAAAAATTCGTGCTTTCCCTTTCTGGTTCTGGTCGTGGTCGCTGTTATCATCCTTCTTCTGGGTATGTGCGGGACAATCCCTAATAATATGTCCTGGCTTGTCACATCGGAAACAGACATTTTCCCTTGTAAGCACTTGCCACGATGTGTCCCTCCACACTTAGAACAGGGCGCAATAACCGGCACAATGCTTTTGCTGGCATTGGCTCCGTCATTAGCTTTCTTGTTCTGTCACTTGCCTTTTCCCTTGTCGTGGCAATTCCATTTCCTCTTTCCCATGTTACCAGTGTCCGGTTGATTGAACAGTTGACCATGTTGTTCGGCGCTAGTCTTCTGGTACTAAATAGCATGAGCTCTTTCCACTATTTCACTGTATGTGGTGAAGCGATGGGACATAAGTATCATGCTTATATCCGAGTTCAGCCCTTGTTCAAACCTTCGTACCTTCTTATCTTCCGTATCCACTAGATGTGGAGCATACCTTGAAAATTGATCAAACTTCCTCTCATACTCAGTCAGGAATTCTTTTGCTTGAGTTGGAGGAATTCACTTTCTTTGTGATTCCTCAAGGATTGGGGAAAGTATTTGTCCATTACTTCCCCTTTGAATTGCTCCCAAGTCAATTCTGCTTGTTGCTAAGGGATCCTTGTTCTTGACATTGAGTCCCACCAGTGATTTGCATCACCGGAGAACATGAACTTAGCACACTGGACTTTTTGAGTGTCTGTGCACCCTATCAATCGGAATATATGCTCCAACTTGCGAAGCCACTCCTCGGCTGCAAGTGGATCAGCTGCTTCGTTGAAGGTAGGGGGCTTGTGCCTTCAAAATTGCTCGACCACTGAAGCATGGTTTGGAACATTAGGAGCTAGTGGTAGGGGTTGAGCTTGGTTTGGGTTTTGCCTGCCTAGGTCTTGAACTTTCCGGAGGAAGTCTCTTATCAAGTTTTGGTTTGTGCGGGCCATTTCAAGGATTAAATCTAATCCCTATAAGTTCTACAGATTTTCTTTGGTGGAGTTTCATTTTCGGAGGAGTCTTCCGCCTCAGGTCCGGACTCTATGTCTATCTCAACCTATGGTTCAGGCTCAGGATCATTCTCTAAATCATCCTCGGGTTCTTCTTCGGGATCTTCTTCCTCAGCCAAAGGTTCCTCCTCAGGCTCCTCATGGATTACATCATCCCACAAATCAATCAGGGCATGGCAATACCTCTCAAACTCGAACAGGTTTGGGTTGCCTTCTAACATTTCATCTCTAACCGTGACTCCCATATCTCCCCATTGAGGTGGGAGGGAGTGTGTGAGGTTATTTATGGCCTTAATATGCATGATCTTCATTCCAGCATTAACCGTCGTCATGCATCTCTCATAGATGTCTTACACATGTTCGCTAAGCGGTCGGGTTGGATCAATTACATAGTTTTCATAGGAATGAATAGCAATCTTACGGTTCAATGCTTCTCTATATGCCCTAGCCGTTCTACGAGCCATATCTGTTGCATTTTCACATACATCATACTTTTTCTTTGCTTAAAGAAAACATGCAAATATTTAAACTTTCATATCATGCAATTTCCTTTAAGCCCTTAGCTTTTACCCAAGTCCATTACATATTTTTAAATAACACATCTTTAAATCATATTAAAGCATCATAATATAAACATAATCATTAACTTTAAACATGAACATACTTGGGCCATAGGATGAGATTGATGAATGGATGCACGATGTCATGGAATACCTTAAACTTTTCATTTTCCTTTTGTTTTTTTAAAAAAATATACTTGGTCTACAAAACCGGCTAAACCTTGCTCTGATACCATGCTGTAACGCCCCAACCCCTAGTGGATCGGAACGCTACTTACTTTACTTAGCTTAACCGGTGGTTTAGTAACAAGTGTATACGTTTTAGCGGAAGCTTACATCTTCGGATAATAATTTAAATAACAATACTTCAAATACTTTAAACAAAAACACTGAATCATTTTTCAAAACAACAAAATGTAATTTATTTGAAGAAACATAACTTGTTCTCGCATTCTGCGTTATTCAAAACTTTAAAAAAATAACATTGGAAAACATTTCATAAAAATAAATTCAAATCACTTATTCACCGGATTTCCATGGGCTCGTTGCATCACTTTCCATCTTCTCCTCCATCCATGCCCGAGGTAGAATTTCTTCAATCTGGAGAGATGAGATTAAACCCGTGAGTTGAAAAACTCAATAGGTGCATTCGTGATCAAGCTATACATTTCAAAACATTAACTTTATAACTTTTCATACATGTCGTACCCGGAGGCACCATTTGACATGAAGGGGTATGCCGTACCCGAGGGCACCATTTGACATACGAACATTTCTTCAACATAGAGGGGCAAGCCGTACTGGAGTACCATTTGACATACAACCATTAACATAGAGGGATATGCCGTACCATTGTACCATTTGACATACAAACATTAACATGAATTGAAACTTATAACTTAACACGATTAAACACATTGCACCTCTACAAACCTTGATTGATGCTTTTGAAATTTTGAAAACTTGGATTGAAAAATTTCGATGAAACTTGGACGTTGAAAGAAATGCACTCCTTGGATGTTTGAAAACCGTTGAGAATTGATGTTTGAAGACACTCCTTGATAGCACTCAAAACTTCTATGAAAAATGCTTGAAAACACTTTTTAAACTTTTAGGAAAAATAGTTTTCCTCCCTCTCTTTTTCTCTCTTGGAAACTCTTTCTTTATTATGTAAAAATTCTTACTTTTGGTGCGAGAAAAAATGAGTGAGATGAGGTCTCTATTTATAGGTAAATATCTCATAACTTAAAACAAATGAAGGGTCAAATTTCATTTAAGAGAGAACATGAGTGCCATTTAAGTTTGAGGTTAAATACTTCAATTTAGTGGTGTTTTTATTGCCAAAAACGTGGGTGACCCTTTGAGAAAATAATTGATGAAAATAAATATTTAAATTCTAGAGAAAAACGAGAATTTTCATTTCAGGCAGTGTCGGTCGACCGGTTGTAGTCCGGTTGACACTACACAGCTTTTAGTGTTTCTATCATAACTTCTTCTCCCGATATCCGATTAAGGTAATTCAAAGTGCGTTGGAAAGCTAATTCAAAGAGTTACAACTTTTATTTAGATATCATTTTTTAAATCGAATGTTTTCTATGTCGAAAATGGGTCTCAAATGAGACTAAAAATATGAAGTATACTTTAGTCATCTAATATTCATGCCTTAGTGCAATTAAGGTGTCTAGAATTATTTGGGGTTCTACACGAATTCTCTTTGATCTCTTATTGAAAGACTATGATATTTCAAATGAATATCATAGCCCTTCTTTGAGAGTTGTCCCAAACTCAAAATGTTATTTTTCATATTAGGCGTATAATAGACATTTGAGATAAATTGATGCGTACCATTTTTCAAGCGGATCAAGATTTTTTTTTTGCCTTTCCTAGGATCTTTGGTTCGTCTCCAAAAGTAATATTGTCATTTATCGATTTATCGAGCTCCATGATCATGTTTCTTCTTCTGCTCATATGGTTGTTTGCTCCTGTATCTAAATACCAAGTGTTATTTTCTCTGCTTTCTTCACCTTTGTAAGCTAATAATAGTGCATGATCTATTTCATTTTCCCGACTAGCATAGTTAGCTTTCTTTTCAATTTGATTAGTAATATTTCTACATTCTGAAGCATAATGGCCAGGTTTTTGACAACTATAACATATAATTTGAGATCTGTCATATCTTAGCCTTTTATTTTGCCATGTACTTCCTCCTCCTCCTCGACCTCTAGTGGAAAACTAGCTTTGTCTTTTTTCCTCCTTGTAAAATGCACTTCTTCCTCGATCTCCCATTGACGAACCTTCCTTCACCCTCGTTTAAGGTGAGATTTGTTTGAAGATCTTGCTCTAATGGTTCTTCATTCACCTTCTTTAGTATTTTCTCATGGGTTTGTAAAGATTCCATGAGTTGATCGACACTCATATTATCTAGATCTGTATATCTATTTAGTCAAATTTGGAATCTAAAGACCCAAGTATCTTATCAATTACTTGAGTGTCGTTCAACTTTTCTCCATTCCTCTTTAATTGGTTCACAATGGTCAATACTCGTGAAAAGTAATTAGAAATTGATTTCAATTCTTTCATATCTAAAGCTTCAAACTCACCTCGAAATGTTTGGAGTCGAACCTTTTTTAGTTTCTCAACTCTTTTGTGGGAGTTTTGCAAGATCTTCCATGCTTCCTTACTCGTAGTAGTACAAGCTACTTTCTTGAACATGCTTTCATCTAAGGCTTGATAGATGAGGGTAAGCACGTTCTTGTCCTTCTTCCTTGCATCCTTAAAACTATCCATTTGTGCTTGGTGTGGCTCTGTGTAGTCTTTCTCTACGATCTTCCATGCATCTTATGATCCGAGCAATGCCTTCATTCTTATGCTTCAATTATCGTAGTTATCCTCGTTGAATTGGGGGACTTGAAAATGAATCATCCCACTTGCCATTTTTTCAAAGGGCCTTGGGGCTCTGATACCAGTGTGTTGGAGGAAGGAGAGATTTATTAACTTGCATTGGCTAAGGATTTTAGGGAGGACAACATTAATAGGAAGAAGTGAATAAAAGGAAACTTCTATTTTTCAACTTCAAAACTTACGTACTTGGTTTGGTACAAAATGAAAGGATTCTACCCCTTTATATAGGGTTTACAAGAAATTTCTAAACCACATATTTTTCTAGAGACTTTTGGACCACATATTTGGGCTAAATATTTTGGATAGTCTCTAAAATCACATAATCTACTTGACACATTACAGTTATCACATCTTTTACATAGATATTTACATAGATCTTTCTAGATTTTTTTTTATTTTATTTATTATTATTTTTTTTTAGAAATGCTATAGGCTTTGTTGGGCTTTTTAATTGCATTGGGCCTATGAGTAAAATCTTTAAGCCCATATTACTTGGTCCGATATCAAGTTTACTTCCCAACATTTAGAACTAATTTTTTAGCCAAACAAAATTAAGAAAATATATATTTTTCGTGATTTGAAGGGTTTAAACAGTAATATTCCATAAGTCTTATATAATTATCCAAAAATTGACCTACTGGCTTGAACAGTAACCAACCTGTGTCAATCTCTTGGCTACATTGTGGCCACAATGCTTGTTGCACTAGTGTGGATATAGATAGGGTGGATATGGAGACTTTGGTAGCACAACATGATTATTGACGGTGATGTATGAAAGTGGAAGATTTAGGTGAGGCTCATTGAGGGAGGGGACGTGGAGATGGAGATGGTGGTGGATGACGGTGCATGGTAGCCTGGTAAGGATGTGCAAGTGAAGGAAATTGTGTTATTTTCAAGGATGCAGTTACTTTAGGCTTGATAGGGGGATGAGGGTTTGATTAATAAAAAAGGTGGTGGTGGATGGTTCAACATAGTCTGGTTAGGATGAGTAGAAGGAAATCGAATTGTCAAACTATTCAAGGATGAGGTTCCGTTGGGTGAGATAAGGGGATGAGTGTTAGATGAATAAGCTAGAAAGATGTTTCCCTTGGGTATTCCAAATATTGTTTAGTGCTAAAGAAAATGGTAGCTAGAATGGCCATCCCAGTTGTAGGTTATTCCAGCCACTAAGCAGGTCTTAGTTACATAATGTTGTTTATATCATATTGTCATTTGTCCCGTAGACATGGCTCCCAAAGTAGGGCTCATTCCCAATGGGCCTCTAGTACAAGTTGCCAGCTGTGTAAATTCTTAAGGTTGCCAAACTGTGACTTCAAAGATTGAATGTTATGAAGAGCAGGTTATGAAACTGCAGCATTTATTTTGTTCTCTAGAATCTAAATATTAAAATCGTGTAATATGAGACTTGCCAGTAGACATACATTCCACGGGATAAAGTTACCAACCGCTTACCATTGTACATATAAATGAAAAATATTTTACAGTGTGAACGTGTTCTAATACATCGAACTTACAATTATGATGCTCTCTCTAAAAATACAAACACCTCAACACAAAATGGTAAGAACTTCAGCACTTCGTCTCCTAGTAATATATAAAAAGGAACTGAACACGTCATTTGGACGAATTTCTTGCAACTGCTCCCAATTCTAACCGAAGGTGTTTATGTATGTTTTAGGAATTTCGATGGCTGATGTATTTGTGTGGTTTAGAAGGCTGTTGCAATCAGTGTTGGGTAACCATGGCGCACACGATATATGTTTGGCCAAAGGGAAAAAAGTTGTCCTAATACCAAATTAACAATGAACAATTAAAGAGAAGAGAAAGAGGAACAAGAAAGAAAAAAGACTTAGAAGAGAGAATTTGGAGGAAGAAATATAATTTTATTCGATAATTATTCGATAATCAAGTTCTTTATAAATTTTTCTCTTAGCCCCTTCATATAGAAAATGTCTTTCAATTTAATAAAACTTGTAAAAGATAACATTGAATTTACTTCTGATTTATAAACTACTAAAATCTAGATTAACATGAACTCTATTTTCCTTTCACCTTGAATAGATGTGTTTTTGTTTCCCTGTTGCATCTATGTGCTGCAGAAGATCCTCAGGAGATGAATTTTTCTTATCTAGATTGTGAGAATCTATGATATGTGCAGGTTCATTCGGCAAGGGTCAGATGCAGAAGCCTTTTGAAGAAGCAACATATGCACTGAAGGTTGGCGAGATAAGTGACATTGTGGATACTGATAGTGGAGTTCACATCATCATGAGAACTGGTTGATTTACTGTACAGTAAAAATTTGGCTTCCACAAGGATTAATTTGAGATATTGAGAATCATATCAAAGAATTGACCATTTCTTTTGAATTTAATCATACATTCTCTGGTGTCTTTGAATTGGGTGGTCAGTTTTCTGATGAAAACACATAATTGCGAGATTGATTTATTCTGGAATTATGTAGGGTTTGATATGCTATCTAATTTCAAGATTTTGTTCATGGCTTTGTTGTGATATCTGGTTAATATTCGGCAACAATTCAGCGTTTAAACCATCCATGCCACTGGCTCTTTGTGATTAAACTTTTCATCAAAATTCACAAAATGGAATCCAAATCTCTAGCGAAATGCTAATGTCCGGTAAAGCATATTTGGCTTTTGTATTGATTGAAGACCATGAAGAATTATCTCGTTTCTCATTGGATAACAAATCACGACATAAAATAGAACACAAGAACAGTTAGAAAAAATCCTTTTTTGAAAATCAACGACCAACGGTAATGGTTGCAATGTTCGTGGTGCTTTAGCCCTTTATTGATTCTCTTTATTTTACTTTGATGTATTTCTCACTCTCATTTTTAACCAATGTTTTAAAAATCGACAATGGCCATCAATCCAAAAAAGAGAAGTCAAGGGTCTAAAAAGTTAAACCATGGGTTCAACCAGGAATGATGAGGTGATTTTTTTTTAAAAAAAAATGTAATATACATAAAGAGAGAGAGAGAGAGAGAACGGGTCACAAAAATCAGCCGGCTTAATGGATTTTGAGACAGTTTTAATAAGAGATTTTAGAAGCTTAACTAAGTCGATTTTGGTCCTAGTTCCCGATTTTTCAATTGAATCAATCGATTTGGTCCGATTTTTAAAATATTGTTTTTAACGATGTATTTATACAATAAAATATTTTATATGTAAAACTAAAACTTTTTTATATTTTTTAACTATATATTCTCCAAAAAAAAAAAATATATCATTCAAAATATAGTTTTTTTGAAATAAAGGCCGCCAGCAGGGGCCAAAGTCATTAAAAATTGAAAGACTATTTCTCTCAAAACAAAAGAAATCACAAACAACTAGGATTAAATAAACATAACAAGAGGCACCACTAATTACTGATTTGTCAAGGCCTCGTTATTTATGACTGCATCATTTCCAGGCGAGTAAAGGGACATGAGCGCGCTTGCTTATTCTTTCGCAATTATTTATTTATTAAACAAAATGTTCCCAAAGTCCGAATTCAATTATTCTTGTTTAAATCTAGGACTTGTATATTTTATATTTTATTATTATATTATTTATTTGTTCTTCTTCTTCTTCTTCACTAAGTTTGGGCTTAGTTATTTATTTTTTTATCTGCGAACTTATTCCAAGTATATACTTCTTTGTTTGTAGTGGATGACGTGTATTATGTTAAGAGGGCGTGCCATAATTGTAGCAAATTTTTTTTGTGCATTGATGAGCTCATTTGCAGGTTTCTTCTAGGTTAATAGCCTGCACACATTTAAAGCGCGTGTTGATCTTGCGCGATGTCATCCATTCATTTTGAAATTTTTCGACTGCATCTTAATATTCGACAGTTAGGATTGTCTGATTACTTTTTACTGACTGATGTTACTATTGACCCAAACATCTTGTATTTTTCGTCGGAACCTATAAATATGACATTTTCCTTTTTCCTACCAATCCTGCTTATCTGTTGTATCTGATTGCTTTGCTTCATAATTTTTAGGGCATTTTCTAGGGATTTCATCTTTTGTTCCTTCTTGTTAATCTTCCCAAAAATCTTTCTTGGGTACGTACTCTACTTTTATTCATCCTACGATTGTGTCTGGGATTTTTATTAATATTTTTTTATTTACAATGTCCAAAGCCATTTCCAAAATATGTTATAATTCTGAAGCTGAAAATTCTAGACTTAGGGATGATCAATTATAGGCTCCCCCCTCTATAGAAGTGTTATCTATTAGTGTATTACCTTGCTCTGCAGTTTTCTATTCAAGTACTTAGTTAAATAGAAATTTAGAAGTGAATTAGTATATGTGGCTTCAAACTGTGAGCCGTCCTCTCTATGATTGTATAGCTATTCATAAATATTCGATGAATATGGGGCTTAGAGTTCCCTTTCATCATTTCTTTCATAAGATTCTCTACTCTTTTAATGTCGCTCTACCTAAATCACTCCTAACGAGTGGTCTTACATGGTGGGGCTGTTCCTGTTATGGAGATCCGTAGGTTTAAAGGGATAACTATCTTTGGATTTTTTCGATCTATTTACCATCTTGTAAAAGCAGGTAATAAATTGAACCCATAAAAATGGTATTACTACCTCTCTCATTCTCCTAAATCGTGTCCAAAATTTGTAATTACTCCTAACAAAGTGTACATTTGGAAAGAAAGGTTTGTACGAGGCAATTAAGGACTTCAACCAAATGATCCTAACCCCTTGATTGCTATGCTCGATATTGCAGCAAATATAGTGAGTATAGACTGTTTGAGCTCTTACTGACCTTTGCACTCTAGGGACCCGTTCTTAGCACTAATCATGAAGCTCATGAAGGGAGAGATTGATTCATCTTTCTAATATTTTAACATTGGGATACAAATTACTATGGGAGAGTATAAAGTCAAAGGTCAATTTACCTTTCAAGTCCTATTTTTAATTTTAGGTATGTCCTAATTGTTTCTTTGCATTGTAAATTGACTTTAGTGTGAACCCTGCTATGGGGGGGGGGGGGGGGGGGTTGAAGATGTGAATAGGTGGAAGGTACCCTTACGGGGGCTTAAGGGGTCAATGTCCCCTACTATTGTTTTAAACTGTGCGACCGCATAGTAATAATGTTTTCCCGCCAGATAGCTTTCACTATTTTGATCATATCTTCTTCTACTGATGTCCGATTGAGGTGATTCAAAATGTATAGAAAGTTCACTCAAAGGGTTACAACCTTTCTTCAGATGTCATCTTCCAATTCGATCATATGAGTCAAGAGCAGGTCCCAATATGAGGCCAAAAATCGGTGCGTAACTTTTTTGATTGAGAATTTATGTGTAATCATACTTTAACAATATTTCATCCATTTGACTTCTTTCCTCATCTGCTTGACCTCTAACACTCTCGAATCTTCATCATAAGGTTAGATACAAGTTTAGAGTATCTGTACTTTAGTCCCCGAACTTTCATGTTCTTCCACTTGGGTCTTTTTTTCGCTCGTTTCTTCAAATTTTCACCATATTCATTCATTTACAACCTAAATCATGATATAGAGGTACTTAGCGCATTTATGTGTCAATTTATCTTAAAAACACAATTATAAATTGATGAATTACTTAACAATTTGTGATATCATCACACCCCAACTTGCTTATTACTAGTCCTTAACAATTTAATGCGAAACAAGACAATAAAAGATTGGGTTATGCTACAATTTAAATTGTTAAGTTCCAATTTAGCCTTCGTATGGGCCACATTAATTTTCATTTCATTACATTTTATTTTTCTCTCTCCTATTTTCAACCACACAATTTTTCATAAAATAATATTATACGTAAATCGAAAAATTTTCATTTTTTTTCAACCACTTATTTTTCAAAAAAATACTATTCCACCCATTAATTTTTCCACGTAATGGGGGCCAAACAGAGGCTTAGCCATCTTACCGCAAACCCTAACACATGCAATATCAGGTATGTCTCGAACTAAAGGTTTAGCCCCATAACTCATAGGCATCAAAGTGTTTAGTGCAGGGTTTCTCTCTATGGAGTTGAGAAAGGTATACACAAAGAACATGGTGGCTCAAACATTTATGAACAAGCAATAAGCAAACATTGATCACATGATAGGCACATTATCAATTGAGAATTCATCAACTTCTTACCACAACCCTACTTGAGATTAAATAGCCAATACAAAAGGTTGTAAAAAAGGTTAAATTGGGAGATATGTAAAGAGGGGTAAAAAGAATTTAAGGACTACCAAATACATAACTAGGCATTTTATCAAGCATTTCAATAGATCTCATCCTTTACATTAGTGCATTCCTCAATATTTCAATTCCCCACATCAATCTTCTTTTTCTTTTCTTCATTTTTTTTTAATTCCCCTTCTTTTTTTCTTTTTCTTTTGTTTTGTATTTTTCTTGCTTCACTTGAGCACTTATCAACTCTCATCACTTTCCTCGTTAGTTTTCATACACTTGGAAGTATAAAGGTAGAAGAAGACGTTTATAGACTTTATTCCAATGTGAAGAGGTATAGATAACGTAGGTGCATGAAAGAAATGGCTAGTTATGTGTATTGGCTCAAAATGGTTGCTAAGGGGTTATAATCATAAAAAAGAAATGGTCTGAAGGCTCAAATTCAATCTTAAATTGATTGTCATCATTTCCCAAGTATGATCCACTGTCCTACCACAGATCGTGTAATGTTATTCTCAAAAGAAGTTTTCAATTCACAAAATCAATGACTGTCTATTACATTTTTAGTATATTGTGGCTCTAAATCCTCATCAATTCTCTCATGAAAACTTTAGCAAGAGACTCTTCTAGCTACATGCGTCAAACTACCATCTTACCACAAGGTTTGTGTGTACAAAAAGAATTCAGCAAGTGTCTCAACATCTAGACTCTCATACACAAAATTAACTCCTAGTGGAGTATTTTATCATCGACATGCAGCAAATTAGAGTCTCAAACAAAAATTTCCTCCCAATTTCATGTGATTACGCAATTAATTATACAATTCACAACAAAATTCAAATTGATCTTTCCTCCAACTAAATGTTACATTGTTCTCAATGCATAAACATGTCTTCCAAAATAAAAAGAGGGAAATGTATCACTTGAATACTGCAGTGGATCAACGTAAGCTTAAAGGATAAGAAGCCTGAAAGATCTTAATGGAGTGATAATGCAAGGAATGAAAATAAACCTAAAAATGAATGCAAAACATACTAAGAAGAAAAATCTAAAAATTAATTTATAGAAAAAGCGCAGTGAAAGACAAACCTGAATGATGTTAAAGATGGCAAACAGGGTCTGCAAGAGGAATTTATTCCACCACAGGCACTTGTTGGATGTCCCCACAGCAAGCAGGTCAATCTCCCACGATTCAGATGTCGTAGCACAGAACACCATGAGATTAGACACACCTACGACTAGTACAATGAGATCAGATGCACCCGCTTTTCGCCCGACATTCAGTGCACCACCATCTGAACAGTACTTATCACCAAAGCAGGCTCCTACACGCAGGCGAGACCCCTCTCCAACGAGCGAGCCAGACATCGCAGACTACTATGATCCAGAAATGTTTCAAACCAGACGCATGACTCGATCAATGTCTATGTACTACCACCCGAAGATTTACCCTCGGGAATACCCATGAGTACCTTTCATTAGTTTTTGTTCGTGTCTTGTTTACTGTGATTGCATTTTATTTTCAGATATTTGTTACAATTTACATTTGCTGGAGGTCAGGTCCATGCCCCCCTCCTCTCTTTGTTTTCCCGCTTTTCATTATATAAAATAAAACACACTAGTGGCATTTGCTTAAAAAAAAAAAAAAAAAAAAAGCTATTTTGAGACGCTGTTCATTCACTTTGAACACTCTTTTTTTTTTAAGCAAATACCACTAGTGTGGCTTATTTTATAACATAAAAAATGAGAATACACATAAAGGAGGGGGCATAGACCTGACCACCAATAAGTGAAAAAAATTACAAATATCTCAAATGAAATGCAAATGACAATAAATGAAACGTGAAACAAAACTAATGAAGATTACTCAAGGTTACTCCTGAGGATAAATCTTCGGGTGGTAGTACGTAGATATTGACCGGTCATGCGTTTGGTTTGAAACATTTTTGGGTTATAGTAGTTTGCGTAATCGGGCTCGCTTACTGGGGAGGGGTCCCTCCTGTGGGAAGGGACCTGTCTAGGTGAAAATTGCTATTCGACCGATGGCGTAGTGAATGTCGACAAAAAAAACAGGTGCATCTGATCTCATGGATTTCACAGGTGCTGCAATATCTAACGCATGTGAAAGTGACTCGCTGACTGAAGGTACGACTGCATTATTATCCTCCCCGCAATCTTCAAGACCCATGCCATCCATGTCACTTTGAATTTGAGCATCCACTTTATCCTATCTAGGCGTGATGGTAGGGCTAGGTGATGATTTGTCGTTGAAGAGCTTGCCAACTAGGTCATCAATGGCATCTCCCATGGAAGCTCCCATCTTGATGCCACGGGTCTTCTTGAAGTGGTTGATCAACATTTGCTTCACCTGAGGTTTAGCCTTCAGGCTGCTCAATGTACAGTCGGTACCTGACATCTGTGGTAAATGAGAGACCTGGGAATCGGTCTCAATAGGAGCCTCTGGAGCAGGCTCAGCAAGTGGTTGATCAATAGGTGCTATCTTTGTTGTATCCTCAATCACTAAGGAAGCAATTGTCTGAGTTTGAATAGGAATCCCTGGGATGCTCTCATGGAAGATGAGAGGGATCTTTGGTGTAGACTCTGTGATTGGGAGAACAACTGGTGTTACCCCTATAGTACTTGTGGTGGGAATTGGGGAGGATCTGTCGATGTAATAGCTGACTTTGCCACAACTGCAATAGGGATAGTGTGAAGCATATGAGGCACTACTGTAACTAGTACCCACGACTTCCTTGGCTCGACGAAAGTAACATTGCCTTTGCCCTTCTCAGCCTTATTAGTGCCAGTCTCAGTAGGAGGGGGCTGAACTAGTGGAGGCACAACAACTGGAGGAGATGATGGTGGTGGTACCCTCGAAATACACTGATCAGATGGATGGCCGAAGTGTTTACAAGAACAACAAATGTCGATCGTTTCTCATAAATGACTGCTTGCCAAAAGTCGCGGTTACCACTGCGCTCAATCCACACTCTATCGGGCAACTTAAGCCCTAAATTCACCTCTATACATACCCTAGCCTCACTAGGTCATCTCAAATCTGAGGTGGTTGATAAGTGTGTTTTTACACATTTATTTAGCTCACAAACATGACTTAAACATGGACAAAGTAGTTAAATTATGACTTAATCTTGTTAAATTCATGCTATGTAGGTGTTTCTATGGAAAAGATGGAATTCAGAAGAAAAGAGCCGAAAAATGACCAAAACGGAACAAAGCGATAGTTCGAGAACTGAGTTGCAAATAATCCATAGATGAGATGGGAAATGGAATGAAGATTCAAGAGTGTTAAAGTTCAATCGGATGAGGAAAGGAGTCAAGAGGTGAAATATGGTCGAAGTATTATCAAGTATCAAATTTCAGGCGAAAAAGTTATGCTCGTGATTTTGAGTCTCTACTTGAAATCCATTTTTGACATAGTAAACATCAGAATTTGAGGAAGCCTATTTCTATCAAAATGTATATCTTTCAGTTTTCTTCCCAATTCACTTTGAATCACTTCAATCGTAGATCGAGAGAGAAGTTATGACCAAAATACTGAAAACTGTCCGGAGGAAAAATTTTATAACCATGCGGCCGCATGGTTATAATTCCTTGCGGCCGCACAGGGTCTAGCAGGGTTCCAAATGAGCTGAAAAATTGAACCATGCAGTCGTTTAACACCATGCGGCCGCATGGCCTTATTTTAGGAAGAAAATCTGACTTCCCGTTTTTAATTGAAACTCTTTCGGGGTTCTGTAAAGAGATGATATAAACGCCAAAATTCATCAAAAATAGGGCAGAACGTCCAGGAAGAAGAAGAATACAACTTTTGGAGGCAAGGAACATGAACTTGAAGCCGATTTCATAAGGATTCAAAGGGGTTTTCAAGGTTTTATTCAAAATTTCAGATTTCAAGAACTTTCATACGGGTGTTCTTCCTTCTATTCATTAATTTCGTTTTGTTTTCTGTAATTATGAATCGTCTAGGCTAGGGTTTTAATTACTAGGTGATCGATGAATCGTTGTTTGTTATTTTAATTCTATATTTCATGAACTTGATATAAAGATTCGTTGGATAATTTGATTGATTTACATGCATTAATTTTCTTCCGTAATTAGTGGCCAATGATTGTTTGAGTATTGATGACTTGTTTCTTACATTCGAGAGAAGTGGAATAGGTTTGAAAAGGTGTAAATTAACATAGGGTTCGATAGGGGATAGAGATATACCCCTATGCTTTATGTAATTCTTAAATTGTTCAGAAAACTACATGCATTCTTGTATGTTTGCATCATCCATAGAGATATAGGCTGGTGGTGTGCAAGAATAGATCTAATATATATCGAGAGAGTATATTGGATAGAATTAGGAACATTGAATTGACAAATTTTCATCGAATCAATTAATTTTATGAAATTAGGATTTTTATAACTTCAATTGGGGATTCATGATCCTAGTGACTTCAGTTTGATTCATTTTAATAAATTAGCTTTTAAACTTGCTTAATTTCATTTACTTGAGTGTTTGAATCATTGAATTAGAGAAATTTCGAAATTAGGGTTTCTAATTGAGAAATTAGGGTTTTCAATAGAAATAAGGGTTTTTAATTGAAATTAGGGCTTTTTGCATTTAGACCATATTTCCATTCAATTAGATTCGGTTAAGGCTAAATTATATAGAATTGAACTACTCAATCTCTGAGGGACGATATTCGGACTTTTAAAATCCACTTTATTACTTGTTACGAACCGTACACTTGCGGTAGTTTTAAATCGAAAGAATTATTTCGTGAACAGTGGTCTCATCGATCCTCAAAGGCATTCCTATTGCCCTAGATAAAGCAAAATTGAATCCCTTGGCACACAAATGTACCGGAAGTAAAGAAAATGAAACCTAAACTAGAACAATTGGAGTCTCTTGTCCTGGTCTGAAATCAGATGTCCACTTAAGGACCCTTATGGGACATCTATCAATATACCAAAGTGGCTTAAGGAAGAGCCTACTGTAGTCTTCCTCGTGTGTAAAGTGGATCAGTATATGTGTCAATTAATCCCACCTCAAAGAAACCGCGAAAACCAAATATAGAAAAGTTTTCCCGTACCTTCTTCATGGCCGGCTTTTGGTGGAAATTTTTTCATACAAGCGTGTACTTATAGGGATTGGCCAAAAGAACCTCCTCCGAGTCAGTTAACTCAACTGCCGGCTCGCCCAAATGAGTAAATGGTTCTTTGGTAGCGAGCCCAGCATTCGAAGAGTCATCCATAGCCTGTAAAACTAATACAAATGATTTTCGTAAATTTCTCTCAGCCTGAGTCAACCCCGGACGACTAGAAACTATAGTGGCATAGGTCATCCGACCCTGATTTAGTACTGTTTGTGCCTCATGTGGGAAAATCGATAGCGAAAATGAATTCGAATTAACTGGTTGAGTATTTTGAATAAAAGTTGTTCGGGGGCCACCAGATGGTCGTCAGCCGGCCGCTGTTGGCCTCGAATTCTAGGATTTTGTGGAATATTGTATTGATCAATGCGGTGTGATGTGTTTTCTGAGATGAGCACTGTAGCAACCGAGATCGCCATTTTTTCGACTGACTGGGGGTTTAGGTATACCTCGATTGTTGGTGCGTCCCTATTCATTTCTGGCTGATTTTTGGACTGAAGGTTCATAATTTCATGGGTAAGAGAATGGTCAAGCACGTGTATAAGGTTGGGCAACAGAGATGGAAGAATTAAATTTTCAGATTCTCATTCCTCGAGCTCCGATCTCTCAATTTCGATCATGCCCGACAAAATTGATTACATCCCTAGGGTTTTTGACCCTTCTAGATTCATTGGTGATGGTCTCATGACCTAATTCGAAGCAAAAAGTAGTGTTTTGGCCTAATTGGAAAATGTCCTACGTTGATTTTCCTAGATTTCATCAATTTTTAGATCTGAGTTTGTTTTTCGGTTGTTGTTAGGATTGTTGGATAGTGTTTGTGGTAGATTGCCTCCATTAACAGTTGGGCAATCCGGTGGATCTGGTGGTTTCTCCATTAAATCACCATTTTTATTTACTTTGAACACTCTACCATCATTAGGATCTTTAATTTCAATAGCCCCATGTTCAAAAGCTCATAGTACCACAAAGGGGCCAGTTCACCTAGAACGAAGTTTTCCTGGGTGCTTATGGAGTTTAGAATCATACAAGTATACATTTTGATTTGGTTCAAAAGTCTTTCTCAAAATATTTTTATTATGAAATATTTTCATTTTTGCATTGTAGATTCTAGAATCATCTCATAGGCATCATTTCTCAACTCTTCTAACTCGGTCAATTGAAATTTCCTAAACTTACCTCTCTCTTCTAGATCGAAGTTAAAATGTTTAAAAGCCTAATAGGCTTGGTGCTCAAGTTCTATAGGTAAATGACAAGGCTTTCCAAAGATGAGTCTATATGGTGTCATGCCTAAAGAGTTCTTAAAAGTTGTACGTTAAGTCCAATGCATCATTTAACCTTAAAGACCAATCTCTACGATTGGAGTTCACCATTTTCTCCAAAATTTGCTTAATCTACCTATTACCCAATTCTACCAGTCCACTAGTTTTGGGGTTGATAAGCAGTGGAAATTTTATGAATAACTCCATACCTTTTCATTAGTGCCTCAAATGAAAAGTTGCAAAAGTGTGTGCTTCTATCACTAATAATAACATGTGGTGTGCCAAACCAAGACAAAACATTTTCTTTGAGAAATTTAACAACCGTTTATTGTCATTAGCCCTACAAGCAGTTGCCTCTACCCATTTAGACATATAATCTACTACCACAATAATATATAGGTAACCAAAAGAAGGTAGAAAGAATCCCATAAAGTCAATTCCCCAACAATTAAATACTTCTATTACCACGGGTTTAAATGCATCATATTACATTGGAACACAGCACCTAACATTTGGCACCTTTCACAAGATCTACAATAAGTATCTTTAAATAAGGTGGGCCAGTAAAAACCACATTACAAAATTTTTGCTGCATTCTTTTTAATAGAAAAATGGCCACGACATGCTTGGGTAAGACAGAAATTAAGTATGCTCGGTCTCTTTATTTGGAACACAACGTCTCAATATTTGATCAGGACAGTACTTAAATAAACATGGGTCATCCCAATAGAAATTATGTACCTCAACCAAGGACTTTCTCTTATCTTATGTACTCCACTCTTTTAGGATTTCACTTGCAGCCAAGTAATTTACAATGAGCAAACTATTGTAGAGAAGAAACAGAAAATAAATTCTCATATGGAAATTCATCTTTGATTGGAAGGTGTTTGTATTGTCTTCAAAGGTCAGCATTGACAAATGATCTGCTACGACATTCTCCACTCCTTTCTTGTCTTTGTTGGTGATGTCAAACTCCTACAAAAGCAAAATTCATCATATTAAATTTGCCTTAGCATCCTTCTTTGTAAGAAGATACTTAAGGGCTACATGATCTGTGAAAATTGTAATAGGAGAGCTAATAAAAAAAGATCGAAACTTATCAAGGGCAAAGACTACAGCTAGTAGCCCTTTTTCAGTTGAGGAATAGTTCATTTGAGCACTGTTTAGAGTTCTACTAGAGTATTAAATTACGAAAGGCTTGCCTTCACTTCACTGTCCAAGTATTGCACCTATCACATAATCACTAGGATCACAAATAATTTCAAACGGTAATGTCCAATCAGGTGGTTGCATTATAGGTACAAAAGTGAATTTGTTAATCATTTTTTAAATGCCTCTTAACATTCTGAGGTCTATTCAAAAGTGACTTCTTTACTTAGAAGGTTACACAACGGTCTAGACATGGATGAAAAGTTCTGTATAAACTTCCTATAAAAACCTGCATGACGTAGGAATGATCTGACGTCTTTCACTGTCTTAGTTGTTGGCAATTTAGAAATTAGTTCAATTTTAGATTTGTCAAGCTCTATCCCCTTAGAAGAAATTACGTGTCCTAAGATAATTCCTGAAGGTACAATAAAATGACATTTCTTCCAATTTAAAACAAAACCTTTTTTCTCACATTGGGCCAAGACTCTCTTCAAATTCAATAGGCATGCATCAAACGAGACTCCAAACACAATTAGGTCATCCATGAAGACTTCCATGTAGTCATCTACCCTGTCACTCAATATGCTTGTCATGCATCTTTGAAATGTAGCAGGAACATTACAAAGTCCAAATGGCATCCTACGAAATGCATAGGTACCAAAGGGACAAGTAAATGTGGTCTTTTCCTGGTCTTCTGAGGTTATTTCAATTTGATAGTAACTAGAGTAGCCATCCAGAAATAGTAAAAGGGATGGCCAGCCACACGCTCCAGAATTTATTCTAAAAAGAGGAGAAAAAAGTGGTCTTTGTGGGTGGTAGCATTCAACTTCCTATAATCAGTGCACATGCGTCATTCAGTCACTGTTTTTGTGGGGACCATTTCACCTATTTCATTTTTCACCACAGTGATACCTGACTTTTTAGGGACTACTTCTGTAGGACTAACCCACTTCCTGTTTGCAATCAGGTAAATGATACTTGCATCTAATAGTTTTAGCACCTCATTTTTTACAACTTCTTTCATCGTGGGGTTTAGCCTACATTGTGGGTCTCTTGTAGGGGTGGTTCCTTCCTTAATGACAACTATGATCCAACCTAATGTAGATTTCTACTTTCAAAATGTTCAAAAGTTGCTTATATTGCAATTCATCCAATTCCAAAGTTGTCCAAGAAATTCGTGATTGAGTCCTGGAGACAGCGATTTTAACTCTAGCTTGGGGCTCTCAAGAGTTGATGGTTGCTATCCTCCCGTCCCGTCTAACAATTCTTCAAACTTAGATTGCCAAGGTGATGTCCCATATCCTGAAATTTTGTAAAAATACCACAAATGTTAACATACTCATCATCATTAAGATTTGCTGGAATTGTAGAATTTAAAAGAAAAAAGTTCAAGGGGTTAGAATCAGTAGTTGCAGTTAGGGATGTCAATTGGGCTCGCTGGCTCTAGCCGCCAGTGGCTCAGCCCGAAAAAAGCTCGAGTCGGCTCAGCTCGAGGCCCGGTGGAATAGAGCCAAAGCTCGGGCCGAACCCCATTTTAAGGTTCCAAGCTTAGCCCAAGTCGACCGGTATGGCTCGCTTGCTCGGGCTCAGGTCTTATATAAAAAACCCAACAATAATAGCAACAACGAAAAGAAAAGAAAAGAAAAGGCAGCTAGTGGTTGCCTTATTAAAAGTGAGGTAGTTGGCTGCTGTCTTTCTTAAGACAGAAGTGCCAGTAAAAAGAGAGAGAGAGAGAGAGAATCGAGCTAGCCCATTAAGGCCCAAGCTTTCTTGGGTCGAGCCCTTTTTTTGTTGAGCTTTTGCTCGACTCAGCTTGGGCTCGAAAAAAGCTTGTTTGATTTTACTCGAGCCTTGAATTTCTGCTCGCGAGTCAGCTCGGCTCGGCTCAGCTCGTCGACATCCCTAGTTGCAGGTGTTTCCTGAGTGAGTGCCTCAATCTATGTGTGTGATGACACTCATCATTTTTCATTTGTTGCTAGTGATGTGAAAAATATTGACTTCTAAAGTCATATTCACAAAAGATAATTTCATTAGACCATTTCTACAATTTAAAAAAGCGATAGCTATGGAAAGAGAATGTCTACCAAGAACGATAGGAATTTTAGAATCAACAGGGTAGTAAAATTTATCAATTTGACCTAACACATCCTCAACTACTCTCCTAGGACTTATAGTGGACCGATCAACTAATTGTAGAATCACAGAAGTGGGTTTTATCTCATATAGACCTAACAACAGGTATAATGGATAGGGCATGAGATTAACGCTAGCTCCTAAATCAAGAAGAGCTTGTGCAAACTCATGGTTCCCGATGATGCAAGAAACAGTAGGACAGTCAGGGTCTTTATATTTCGGTGGGATCCTTTGTTCTATCATAGCACTTACTTGTTCAGTCAAGAAAGTAGTTTTCTTGATATTGTGTCTTTTTTTCACAGTGCACAAGTCTTTAAGAACTTTAGCATATGTAGGAACCTGTGAAATCACATGTAAGAGAGAGGTAGATTGATTTTTACTTGTTTAAGGTGTTCTAGGATTTCACTATGTTGGTTGACTGATTTTGTGGTGAGCTAAAGAGCTTGAGGCTTCCTTGATGGATTTCCGACTACTTCATCACTAGAGCTACTTTCTTTAGACTCACTAGATTCCTTTTCGTTTTCCTTAGGTTTGGGGATTAGTTCTATAACCTTTCTAGATCGAGTAGTGATGGCATTCACTTCCTTAAGATTGTCCTCTCCCAAACCTGAGGTTTGTGCCATGTGTTATCCCTTAGGATTTGGTTGAGCTTAAGCTGGAAATTTTCCACGTTCTTCTACATGTAAGTCGTTGGTCAATTTATACATGATTTTTCATTTCCTTGTTTTCCTCAATTACTTGAGTGATCATAGTCTCAAATTTTTTATTTGTCTTCTATGTTCCATTATAAATGCGTGTAAGGTATCTTCTAAGGAGCTCCTAGAGGACGTAGTTGATATGAGGGTGTATGTACGCTTTATTCGATTGTGCAAGTTGCTGGTTGTTAGATTTCAAGCTGAGATTGGGATGATTCCGCCACCCTGGATTGTAAGTTTCAAAGAAAGGAGAGTAGGGCTTTTTGTACATGCCTAAAGCATTACAATGTTCCTCATAAACCCCCCATCTCTGTCAAAGTGATGCACTCTTGGACTGGGTGATCTACTCCACCATACACAAAACAAGGTCCTAGAGATTCAACACGGGAAACAATTTTGCAGGCTTCGAGTCCTTAGCATGCAAGGTTCTAAGCTCTCTAGAGGGCTTCCACTTTGATTCTAAGTATATCCTCCTCCCTAAGATGATAAATGGGCTAGTGGGGTTTCCTATGGGTCGTGACCTATTAGCACTTTTAGTGGTGCTAGATCTAGTCCCAAGTATGAGCCTTCTCAGCTAACTCATCTAAATAATCTATGGCCTCATCCAGATCTTTTTACAAGAAATCACTATTACACAGCATCTTAACAAATTGACACTCCCTTGGTGTTAATCCCTCATAGAAATAGCTCATTATTCGCCAACTCTCATAACCATGGTGAGAGCAAAGGGCTTGTAGTTCTTTATATCGTTCCCATGCTTAGTATAAGGTATCGCTATCCTTTTGAGTAAATGAGGAAATTTGTTTTTTTAAAGACGCTAGTTTTATGATGGGGAAAATATTTGTTGAAAAATTCTTGGATCATTTCAGCCCAAGTACCCCTAGCAATGGCACCCGACGCCACGTAAAGTTCAAAAAGCGGGCCAAGAGGTGGCGTCGGGCCAAACTTAACTGTGTCGCAACGCCACTTACACGGTGCCTAGGCATCGCCTTCTATTGTCAAGGGCGTAAATTTTTTGCACGTTAAAAGCCTAGAAAGACTCCACATCTAGGAAAAAGATTAGAAGAAGTATTAATACATAGGGAGAGGCACTTTTGAAGAGTTCTACACTTTGAGAAACAAGTGATCTAACTTGAGAATTAGGAGAGCAAATCAAAAGAGAAAAATATCAAGAAAGCAAGGTTTTGAAGAGTGATTGGGCAAGAAGATCATACTAATGCAAGATTCATCCACTTATGAATCTTTATTCAAAATTTGGTGATGTACTCAATAAATATCTATAGTTTTTCTTCCTGCATTATGAGTAGCTAAATCATTTATTAAGATGAACAATGTAATCTATTTGACACCCTTTATATTATTTAAGATTCTAGTTCTTTCAAAGCAAATGTGTTGATTTTATTTTATAAGTTTAATGTTTTGAATTACTTGACCAATAATTCAATAATTTTGTGCATCTATTATGAATCGAGGGGTGAGTTCTAGATTTAGGCCACATAGTGAAATTCAGTAATAGACTAAAAAATGTAGGAATACTTATACTAATTATTGTGATCGTTACATGAATTGTTAGAACAATAATTGCGTTCAACTAAAATTGATTCACATAGAGATATAGAACTGATTTTGTTAAATCGCCTCAATGAGAACTCGAGAGATGTAAATTGAATACGATAGAAGAATTCTATTGAGCACTACATTAGATTCGTGAATCTTGATTTAAAAATTAATGGTAATCAATAGATGAAATAGTGAGCCTTAATATCTCTTCCATATTTGAAACCCTAATTTAATTTTTGTGGGCAATTTCATACTTTCAGTTAGTTAGAAATAGATAGACTAACAATCACCAAAATTATACTTGTTTTCATTTGTCAAATAATATAAAAAATATACTACGAATAAAGTATACTCCTCATGAAAACGATAATTCGAACTTAAAGGTCAACTATATTACTTGTTATGATATCATACACTTGTGATGTAAAAAGGCAACAATCTGTATACATTATAATAGTCAATCTACAATAGAAAGGACATAAAGATATATGTATAATGGTAAGTCTATATATAAACATCTTAGACATAATACCATAAGACAATTGCTCTCAATTGGAGTTATTTATGTTGACTACATGAGTTCTAAAGGTAACATTGCGGTTCCATTAACCAAATGGTTAAATAGATGTTAGTTAAAAAGTCAACAAGAGGAATATGACTTGAGTTCTTCAACAAGTTGGTGTGTGCGTACACACACACACACACACACCTTCCCAGCTTTTGCAACTTTTGTAGTTATCACCTATTTTAATAGACTGTAAATGACATGTTAATCAATGAAATTATTCTACAAGCATGAGCTTATAGTAGAGCTCAATTTTTTCTCTATTCAACATACAAAATTCACTTCTCTTTTTACATATTACTTTGTCTACCCATTTATTATTTTCTAATTCGTGTCCTCTTTATGATCGTATTTAGATATGCACTCAGTTCATCGGTATAAAAACTTTGTGTTCAATTCTTAGTTTTTACATGTTTCGCCGTTGTATCCTGAGACAGGCGCTCTACTTTACCTCATGCACATATGGTGAGTGAATATGTTTTAAGAATACTATACAATACATAGGCCCAGTTTTCTATTATGGTTATTCTTTGGTGACTTAATTTATTTTCCATTTTTTCTAATATTTATTTCATATATTATATTTTTTAACATTTTACTAATAAAAATAAAAACCTTATGCTAATGCAATCAATCTCACATTTTTCACCATTAACACAATGTAATCATATAAAACAACAAGTATCATGCATGCATGCATTTATTTATTTAAGCAACTAGGGCTAAACGACGAATCGTCAAATAGTAAAATCAAATCGAAATCATTTTTTAAAATCGTTGGTTGAGTCCACGTGGATCCGCCAACATTTTGTTTTTGAACCTAGCCAAACCAGTTCGTAATGTTATGATTTAGGTTTTAGTCTTTGAAAACTATTTCAAACTGCCAAACCATTTATAAAAAACCTAAAAATAAATTAATTTATATTTTATCCAATCCAATTAAAATTAAATACATATCAACTCAAAGATACATCCATATTAGATATAATCGAATTAAACTCAATACATAAGTAGATAATTAGTCATCCCAATTAATTAATTAATTAAGCCCCTGTTTGACTCCCATTAAATTACATTCCATTACATTCTATTTTTCCCTCTCCTATTTTCAACCACACAATCTTCCATAAAATAATATTACACGTAACTTGAAAACTTTTCTTTCTTTTTCAACCACTCATTTTTTCAACAAAACACTATTATTCCCATTTTCATTACAAAAAATGGGGGCCAAACGAGGGCTAAATCATATCCATTTACCCATCAGTCATCACGACTATCAATTTAAGAAGTGTTAAAAAACTGTTCCTAAACCATATTCATCGACCGTCTATTTCAATTGAGCTAACAACTAAATATAGATTTTAATTCAAACTCACATATTTCTTTCCCTTCCACTAATAATTTTCTCAAATTTCAACTAATTTCAAGTTAGCTTATCCAATTTTTTTTTGGGGATTATTTGCTATATTTTATTGTTAGTTATGTTGTTTTGTTAATTTTAATTTTTCGGTTAGGTCCCTCAATTAATTATTTACATTTAATTCAATTTCTAGATTTTACTGTCAATTGCTAGAATGATTTAGTGGTATACTTAAATGGTCATTTTAAATGTTTTATCAATAAGTCTTTTGGCATATTACTTTGGCAAAAACCTAATGCATATAATGTCCCCCAATTTGCTAAAGATGTGTTAACTATTCAAATATCCACAATTGTTTCTGAGTTTGCATTCCCTACTAGTAGTTGAGTTGAATTCTTGATTTGTTTAAAAGTTTGTTGAGTGTAAATATGTTTGAGACATTGATTTTCTAAAAAAATGGTTAAATGGTAACGAAGAAGCTATAGTGATTCGTCAATATTTAGATGAGGTAGAAGCATTTGATAATTCACAAAAAAGTTATAGAAGGTATTATCATATATTTGTATTCATTTTCTTTTATTAATTATTATATATTATTTAAATATAATCAATGAATTTATATACTATATTCTTATCTTAATGGATATAATTATTCATGTATTACAATTGCTGATGTTACGCCGATTAGTATCAACTAAGAAATTAAAATGTTTTTACCATGTTGTTACATAATAATGATAAGAATTATAGAACTTTGATTTGTAATATTTTTAATAATAATATTTATATTTTAATGTGAAATTTTAGATTAATATTATTATTTAACTTATTCGATATATGTTATTTTTTCCATTGTTTCGTGGTTTTAAATCTAACTAAATCGAAAAAAAGTGGTTTCGATTGGTTTGGTTTAGAAATTGATGTAGTTTAGTTTGATTTGAAAAAATTACAATTCGATTTAAATGGTTTTGATTGAAAAATTATAATAAGTTGTCCAAATTGAAACGTGTTCACCCCTATAAGCAATAGCCTTCTTAGCCTTCGTAGGCTTAGCATTGTGAGACTTAAGGCACTTTTGATATGGCTTTTGCTTTTTGTTTTTACTTCTTATAGAAGAGTTTTTTAGAAAAGCTACATTAATTTTTATTTAAAAACAAATTTGTGAAAGCGCTTCCTATTCCGAAAATGCTTTTAAAGGAAACCACATTGGACCGATTGTTGGAAAAATATTTACATATAAAAATAAATTGAATGAAATTGTAACAGCAATTCATAATTTTTAAGTCTCTTCAATTTCATAGTTAATTTGTATCTGAATTGGTAGTTACAAATTCATTTATGGCTATTGTAACATTATTTATGTTAAATACAAAATTAAACTAAGAAAATTGAAACCTCCCTCATCCTAGTATTATATAAGGTATTCTCCTTCATATTTCACACACCAAAATTTGAGAGTTCTATTCTCTCTCTAAATTTATCTCTTCTTTCTTTGTTGTCAATAATCTTCTTCTTAGTAGTCCAGATAAGTTGTGCACTCTAGTTTGGTGATAGAATTGTGAGAATTCTTAGTTCACCTTAAATACTGACGATAATCAGTAACTTTCAACCATTTATCCTAAAAAAAGACTTCATCGGTCCCTTTGCACCACAATGTGGAGCGAATATATTTTAAAGAAACTATGTGTAAGTGTTATGCCCTAGATCCAATCAACTTTGCACGTAAACGCTTTTAATATATAGTTGATGCGATTTATGGTAGATCTGTTATTTAATTAATTAATATTCATTTGAATTAAATAATGGAGTCCGTAGATTCAAATCTTACTCATTTGTTAATCACAAGGAGTTGTGATTGTGAGATACAAATTACATATTATTGAATCTTAAATCATCTGTGGTCGTAAGTAATGAAGAGATATGGATATCATTATTACGGATAGACCATCAGGTGTGACATTTCTTACTTGTGAAGTAAGTAGCTAATCTCACAAGCTAAAGTGTAGTGACACTTGAATGAATACGTGGATGTTTTGCTATAGAACAAAACATTGGAGACTCGTTGAGAGATTCCACATCGATAACTATCTGAGTTAATTGGTTGATCTCTAACGTCCAGTAGTGGAATTGGTCCTTTGACTTGAGGTCATCATGATACCTTATATGAGGACGGTCATACTTTGGCGATGTTGGATGTTGCTCTGCCAAGGGCCACTAATACGGCATCGTTCGGGTACGTCAAGAATCATATGAACGTTATGAATGATTAATAGATGATTCATCACTCTTAGATAGTAAGAGATTATAATCTACATTTCATTCAGTTAAGTCGATAATAAAACCTTGGCCAAGGTGTACTCATAAGTCAAAACCTCGAAAAGAAGTTTTCAACTTATATTGACTTAATAGTATGAATGGAAGATATGATCGATAATCGAGATTGACAAACTTTCATATTTCGTAATTGATTAGATCATATTGATGAAGGGATTATGGTCTCACGGTAAACGAACAAGTTTGGTTTGTTATACCAAATGACATTTTTCGTCACATGTATTGCCCTGATACATTGTTAGATGTCAATCTGGGACAGCGAGTGTGAATTGATGATAAATTAAAAGTGTGTTTTAATTTATCAATTTTGATTAGATCAAAATAATATTTCAAGTTGTTAGGCATCGTGATCGAGAACCTAATGGGTCGCACACAAAAGAAGAATTGGAAGATTGTAATTTGTTAATTAATTAATTTAACAAGTATTGGATAAATTAATTAATTTGATTGCTTATTTATAGACCTGAATTAATTGATTGGATTAATTAATTCACGGACAGAATTTAATTAAATGGGTTAATTAAATATTGGATCGGGTCAGGCCAAGCCCATTTGGACTTATATAAATATGTCTAGGGTTTTCAAAATCTATAGAGAAAATTCATTATTCTTGCTAACACAAGAAAAACCCTAATCCTATAATCTTGTTCTCTATGTTAATCACCGTTGGAGGCTGGACAATTGGATAGCTATGGGTGGCGAATCAAGATCGTTGGAATGAAAAAATAGTAAAGGAGTTTGCAGATCTTGGAAAAAGTACAATCTCTATCACAGATTCTATCTAAACACAAAGCAGATCCTTGGTAAGAATTGAAATTTGTTTTAATTTTCGGCTGCGCATGATAAGTAGATTCTCAATAGTGGTGAAAAACACAAGTCTCGATTCCTTCCAATAACTCTATTACATCAACAGCCATTTTCCTCTATTTTTACTATTGTTATGTTTATTTCTTTTCCATTATTTTATTTATATAAGTCCAGCAGTATTTCTAATTTCCTTTTTTTTTTTGTATTTTTCGTAACATCTTAAAACAGATTCTTCTCAAAGGACGGAAGAGATGCTGGATCCAATGAAATATTATTCTGAAAATAATTATCTTCCACAAAATTTGTAAAATCATCAAGAAAAATCAAAGAAATTTAATAGGCTAAACTTCTAGAGGTGGCAACAAAAAATGCTATTTTATTTGACCACCATGATACTTTTGATATTAGTCTGTCAGCTGTGATATCTAAAGTGAATCTAATTGTGTACAACCCAAGAAAATGGTGGATTGACATCAGTAGAACCTGACATATATGCCTGACAAAAGGTTATTTACGTCATTTGATGAAATTGAAAATGGAGAGAAGCTCTTCATGGAAAATTATGCTACTTCTGAGATTAAGGGCCAAGGCAAAATAATCCTGAAGATGACCTTTGGGAAATATCTGAATTTAAACGTGTTTTATGTGCCAAAAATTCAAAAGACCCTAGTCTCTGGTTCCTACTTAGCAAGCATGATTCTTGTATGCTTTTTGAGTCTGATAAAATTATTTTGTCAAAGAATGGACTTTTTATTGGTTAAAGGTATGTATTGGATGGGTTTCTCAATCTCAATGTAGTGACAGTCAAGAAAATTATTAGTAAAGTTAGTTCTTCTATTTATTTGCTTGAGTCATCCAATCTATGTCATAGTTGATTGGGACATGTTAATTATGATACCTTGAGAAGGTTAATTAACATAAATCACATTAGGTGCATTCCAAGTTTATTTAAAACACAAGTGTGAAACTTGTGTAGAGGTAAAGATGACAAGGTCATCTTTTCAAGGTGTTGAAAGAAACATGGAACCCCTTGATTTAGTTCACAAATCATATATACGATTTAAAAATGATACAAGCAAGAGGAGGTAATAAGTATTTTATTACTTTTGTTGATAATAGCACAAAATATTGTTATATGAATCTGCTTACAAGGAAGAAGCTATGAAGCTATAAAAATAAAGTTGTAAATCAACTCAATAAGAAAATTAAGGTGCTAAGAAGTGATCGAGATAGTGAGTATTAATCATTCTTTGGCAAGTTCTGTGCTAAAACTGGTTATAATCCATGAAACCAGGGACTTTATTTCCCTCAATCAAATGGTATTGTGGAGTGAAAGAATCATACTTTGGAAAAAATGATGAATGCAATGTTATTAAGTTCTTGATTGCCTCAGAACATATCCCCAGAAGCTGTTCTAACAGCAAATTATATTTTAAATAAGGTGTTCCAAAAATATGAAGACTTCATATGAATTATGGAAATGAAGGAAGTCTTTCTATTGATTCCTACAAATGTGAGGATGTCTTGCTAAAATGGTTGTACCTATACCGAAGGAGGTGAAAAATTGGTCCAAAAATAGTTGACTGCATTTTCTTTGACTATACACAAAATAATAGTGCATACTGATTCCTTGTGCTTTAGTTTGAAATTTCAAAGATACACAAGAAAAAAATAATGGAATTAAGAAATACATCGTTCTTTGAACATGTATTTTCCTGAAAGTCCAAATAAGGACAAGGTCTTCAAAAACAAACATTTAAGACTATTAGTAAAAATGATAGGGACCAAGAACACAAGAAAATGAAGAGGTTCAAGGTGAACTTAGACTTATCGTTTGGTCCCCCCCTTTTTGACCATCTGCTAGAAAGTAAACCTCGAACTTTGAAGAGGCGGTAAGCTCTATTGAAGGAACTTTTTGGAAAGAGGCTATTACTAGCGAAATTGATCACATACTACAAAATCACACTAGGGAGTTAGTTAATCTTTGCCTTAGGTGTAAACTTGTAAAACCTAAGTGGATTTTCAAGAAGAAATGAAAGCATATGGATCAATTGATAAATACAAAGCGAGACTTATAATTAAAGGTTAGAGATAAGAAGTCTAGACTACATTGATTCATATTCTCTTATTATGAAAATAAATTTCATAAGGATGGTACTATTTATTGTTGTCATGTGCAATCTTAAAGTATATCAAATCGATATGAAAACAATCTTTTTAGATGAAGAAATCTACATGGAACAACTTGAGGGTTTTAATGTACCTGGACAAGAAAAGAAAGTTTATAAACTAGTGAAATCCTTGTATGTTTTAAAACAATTACTAAAATAATAGAATGAAAAATTCAACTGTGCTATGATGGCAAGTGAATTTAAATCAACGAACGTGATAAAAAGTGTTTATATTAAAGACACTTGGATATGCTATTTTGTGTCTATACGTTGATGACATGTTCATTGTTGGTCATAATGATAGGATGACCAAATCTATTGAAGATATATTGAATTCAAGATTCACCATGAAAGATATGGGACTGGCCGATGTTATCTTAGGAATAAAGATCTCTAGAACATTTGATGGTCTTGTCTTAAATCAGTCACATTATATTAAAAACATTCTTGAAAATTTTAGATGATGTTGGTATTGTCAGAACACTAATAGACATAAGTATACATCTATCTAAGAATAAGTCCCCATTTGGCCCCCATTACGTGTAAATGAAAATGGGTGGAATAGTATTTTTTTTCAAAATGAGTGGTTGAAAAAGAAGGAAATTTTTTCAATTTACGTATAATATTATTTTATAAAAGATTATGTGATTGAAAATAGGAGAGAGAAAAATGAAATAAAAATTAATGGGGGCCAATCGGGGCCTAAATGAGAGAGTATTTCTCAAATAGGGTACTCTAAATTGATATGTAGTCTAATGTGCCTAATGAGTTGTACAAGATTTGACATAGCCTTTAAGTAAGCTAAGTAGGTATACGAGTAACTCTGGAGCTGACTATTGGTGGGTAATTTTAAGAGTACTATGGTACTTAAGACATACTTGTTATTAAGGACTGCACTTACAAGATATCCACATGTCCTAGAAGGATATAATGATGTAAACTAGATATTAGACATAAAAGACTCAAGATCTACTAGTGGATATATGTTCACACTAGAAGGCACAACTGTATCTTGGAAATCCTCAAAATAGACTATTATACCTAGATCTACGATTGAATCTAAATTTATCATACTCGATAAATGTGGGGAAGAAGCAGAATAGCTATACATTTCTTAGAGAATATTCCAATGTGGTCAAAGCCTATACCTACAATATGCATACATTGTGATAGTCACAAAGCAATATGGATAATGGTAAGTCAAAACATGTTCATTAAAGACATAATAATAGTATTAGATATCTAATATGTACTGGAATTTTCTCCATTAACTATGTAAGATTAAAGGACAATATTGCAAATCCGCTAACCCAAGGTTAAATGGGGAATTAGTTAAGAAACTGTAGAGAGGAATAATATTTAGTGCATGAAAGAATAGATAAATACAATGGCAACTCAACATAGTTGACTGGAGATCTCAAGATCTATGTTCAAACGGACAACCTAATTGTAAAGATCGTGCTTAATTACCATGGAAACTCATCCCAGCCCATTCCTATGATGAAAACAGTGATACTTATAAGGATTAAAGGATAAGTTAAGCTTTCATTGATCCTTATGTATTGGAATGTCTGAGTGGAGTAATGCAGATTACTCTTAATTAAGAGATTACATATCTGAGAAAAAAGGGACCACTTCAAAGGGAAAATACAAGGGCTTCATTCCTTAGAAACCCTCATAGATCTGGGAGATGTTCATTGCCAAAATGAACATAACTACGATAAACAAGTTCTGTAGGGAAGAAGTGTGTGTTGAGTGTCGTCGATTACACAAATAACATAATAGTTCAAGAACATCATGTCTACTAATCAGTTGGCAAAGTAAACATATTTACACAATGAAAGGTTCAAAGGGCTTAATCTACATGTCCTATGCAAGTTTCGGCCTTTGAATATTATCACGATGTCTCTTTGTCATTGTTGTTAATTTCATAATCGTAACAACAGCTCATAGGTTTTAATTTCTGTAGTTAATTTGTATTTGAATTGGTCGTTACAAATTCATTCATGGCTATTGTAACATTGTATATGTTAAATACAAAATTAATTAAGAAAATTGAAACCTCCTTCATCCTAGTACTATATAAGGCGGTGTTCTCCTCCTTCATCCATTGTTAGCATTCTTAATTCGTCTAAAGTAGTGTCGAGGTGCTAATCAACTACATTCAATGGATGCATCCTGCGCCATTAGTTCTCTTCCACCATAGTGAGGGAAATCTGTTTTAAGAAAATTGTGTGCAATACAAGTCTCTATTCTTTCCAATGCCATTACTATATCAACAACCATTTTCTTTTATTTTATTGTTACTCTGTTTATGATAATGTTTTCTTTCTATTATTTTATTTATATAATTCCAATAGTATTTCTAATTTGCCTTCTGTATTTTTTTTTTAACACCAACTTTCTTTAGAAGCTCCTAACTATTAGAAGGACTTTTATAAAATTAGTCAAACAAGTCAAAAAATAATTTTTGAATCTCAAAAGCTCCTTTTAACTTTTTAAAAGCCATTCCAAATGGCCCTCAATACTCGAGTTGCTTCGACTTCTTTTTTGCAACTTTCTTTCGTGCAACCTTCTTATCATCATTAGATAACTTGTGTGAAGCCTTGATTTCTTCTTTTTTTCCCTTTGTAGTAGACTTCTTCAATTGGAGTCCCCAAATCTTTCTAAAATTAGCAAGCAACAATGTCTTTTTTTCCTCCCATGAACTTTGCTATTGTGTATGGACTTGATTTACCAAAGACTCCTTTATGAGATGCATGATTCATGTCAAAACTATTGACCCATTTTTTGAAATGACCACATGGACAATAGATGTCGAGCCCACTCATGTCCACGCAAGCAAGTTCCAGCACGCTTTGATTAAAAATACAGTCGAAGACTCGCAATGATAATGAATATGGGAGATACTCTATTACATGAGACTAAAATGTTCTAGCACCAATAACAAGAATGATTACAAATAAAATGATCAATCGTAGAAAACTCCACCGTAAAATATAAGGAATTACGAAAATCAAGCATGAAAAGGAGAAGACTCGTAATTTTGTGTATATGAAGTTTGTGTATATTTTTTCAACATTTGAAATGTTACAAGAGCTGCTATTTATAGTGTTTTAGTCGATGTGGTGACCGTTGGATTAGACCACGTGCCTTCATCTCATTAGCCAAAATCTCACATCACTCTACCATACATTAAATACATTGGCAAGGGGTCAATAGCCCTACATTCTAGGTTTACATTTCTGAAATGAAAGTGATCATAACAAACATGGTTGACCTTATCCAAGTCATTAGTGCGAGGCAAAGAGTATAACCTCCAAGGGAGGGTAGGGGAGACGAGTTGGTTTGGGGGGCTTCCAAAATCCCTTCTACTGTTTCTATGTCCCATCTGGTAGATTTGAGAGAAAAATATTGTATATCTTACTAGATTGAACTCCTAGGCCCCTCTCCTAATGAGCAAGCCTACTTTCCTAGGCAGGTTTGCTTCGTCATTAACCAGATTCTCTTAAAGGCTTCATGTGCATCTTCATCCCTTCTTTAGAGTCGTTTTAAGGTTGTACGAGTTGACTCCGACCCAATTCATCCCAATGCTTGGGCCCAGTTAGTGGAAACCTATTTTTTGTAGAAGGAGACCTCCCTTGGAGAGAACATATATCCCTTCATGTTTTCAAAACTATTTTCCAATCTAGGACTTTGGGGAAAGGGGACCCCAAGGGATAGTACTCACTCTTCAAGGCTGAGTGGAAAGTAGTAAAGGACATCTACCTTCGTCACTTGTCCAAAAAAGAGTCTGACAATTTGATCAACTCCAGGCGGTTCTTCGAAGATTTTGGCTTAATGGCACAAAGAGGTAAATTTGCTCTTTAGATGACATTTTCATCTTGTTGGTTTGCACAATTTTTTACTTTCCTTTGTAGAAAATTTTAATTAAATGAGGCACCCCACCCCTGATATGGCTACAATCCTAGTAGCCACCTCTACTACTGGGAAGAAAGGGGTTGAAGCCCCCTTATCTATTGCTACCCAACAGATGAAGGACAAAGTGGAGAATATCAACTAAGAGGAACAGGTTATGAAGAAGATAGGCGACCTCCTGTTAAAGATAAGGGAAAAAAGGTTGACAAGGTCCTCAAGAAGAAACAAAATTTTTTCGCTACCGGATATGGTAGGTCAATGGCTAGCCCACTACCTTGCTTTGAAGCCCCAACTAGGGAAAAGTTGATGGTAGCCACTATTGCTATAGCAAAGAGAGCTCAGAAAAGGCCATAGTCCTCGAGGCAGATTCTACCGAGAGCATGAGGACTTCAAGTGGGTCCACTTCATCTGATACAACGGAGTGATGAGTTGGCTTCGGAGGTTATATCAATGTTTCCTCCGAAGTTCCAAACTACAACGTCATTCCAAAAGTTCTGGATGGATCGATGGCAGTCCTTTGTAGAGATCGGCGAAGCAGTGATGTCTTCAACAACGTGGTGAGCCAAACGATAAGGACATTTGGTGTTTCCATAGAGCTAGAGGCCCTCTTTAAAAACCTTCAAAATAAAAATAAAGAGTTTGACAATGAGACCTCCTAAGCCGAGGAGGTAGCCAAGAGAGCAAAGGCTGAGGTGGAGGCATTAAAAAAACAACAAACTGAGTGAGTGAAGCTAGCTTCTACCTTGGTAGAAATTGATAATTTGAAAAATGAGATTCACTTATCTCAAAGTGAGGTGGCTTTCATGATGAAATGGGTGGAGACTTCTGACTCCCACCAAAAGTTAGCTACTGAGGCCCTAGAGAAAGTCAATAAAGAAAAGGTTGTTCTGAAGCAGCAGGTAGAGGAGTTGAACTCCAGAATTTCTGGTTTAATGAAGGAGGTGGAGACGGCGATGAGAGAAGTTGAATCTGTTGACAGTGAAGTTCAGAAATGGTACATTGCTAACTTCCACATCACGGAGGCATATCAAAGTTTTGCTAAGTACTGGCGAAGGTATGCCTATACTTATGCTTGGGTGGATTGAAGTGAATTCTCTGACTGAAACACCTCGAGTTAACGTCTGAATTCTTGAAAGACGGAGAAGAAGAGCCTCAAAAACTCTAGCGAAAGGAAGCCATGTGATCGAAATCAAAGATAAAGCTGCTAAAGAAGAAACGACTGAAGTGGCTCCCAATGCCATTGTATCCTTTATGCCTCTCCCTCCCCACGTTTTAGTGGTAGGGCCTTCATAAATTTTTCTTTTCTATTTCTTGTAAATGGCTTGAAGCCCACAGTTGTAATATTTTCCTTAATGAATGAAACACTTTTTTCTTATTTACTATATTTGCTACACTTTCATTTATGAATTCATTGCCTTGTAGCACTTCGTTTTGCTATTTGAGACTTGTTTGTATTCGTAATTTGTATAAGTGTTGGCAGCTCGTGCGCTTTTTATTTATTTTCTTAAGGTTGGGGTTGAATAGTTCTTCATGCTGCGATTCTCTTAAACTTTAATTAAGGGTTATTTTATGATCTACCTCTTAGCCTTCTTTAAATAAACTCATGAGTTAGGAGGTGATCCATTTTAGGATCCACCCGTTCATTGAAGTGCCTACGCTTCATAGGGATGATTATAACCATTCTGAGGCTTCTCTCTTAACTTTCGTCAACTGGAGGTATTTTTCTTTGCAGCAAAGACTTCCAATAAAAGCAACTTTTATTCTATTTACACAAATCATACATGAAATTTGTTTATATTTTTACTGGTAGAACTTTCGTAGATAATTCACATTCCATGGATGAGGCTGTGTCGTTCCATCCATACTTTTAATTTTATAGTTTCCTGGTCAAACCTCTTCCTTGATATAATTAGAACTCTTCCAACTGGGGCCAAGGGTCCCCACTCTTGGCTCTTTGAAAAATAGGAACATCCTTCGTAGCATAAGATCTTTCAAACGAAATGACTTCTTCTTGACCTTAGTGTTGTATTACCTAGTCATCTTTCATTGTAAATGGCCAATTTTATTTGGGATCCATCCCTCCTTTTCTCCAAGGAAGTCTAATTCACACTTTTCTCAACTCGTCATTAGATATTAATATGTATGCGATGAAAAGATGGCAGATCTACTTCTACTGGACTCATATCTTCAGCTCAGTATGCCATGGAGAAAGGAGACTCTCCTATAGCCATTCTACTAGTGGCTTTAATGGCCTACAAGACTTGAGGTAGTTCATCTACTCCAACCCCTCTTAGACGTGTCCAATTTCCTCTTGAGTGTGTATTCGATGGTCTTATTGGCGTCTTCTATCTAGCCATTAGCCTAAGGATAATGTGGAAAAGAGAAGTGCTTTTTGATTCCCAACTCCTCTCACATAAGCTTTTGATCTCACTGTTATCAAATTGTCGCCCATTATTCGAATTAATTGAATAGGGGATTCCAAACTGGCATATGATATTTTCCATAAAAAAATTGGAAGTATTTGCTTCAATAATTTTGCCAAAGGTTTGGCTTCGATCCACTTTATAAAGTAATCAATAACAACAATTGCAAAGCTGGCACCACTTTTTCCCTTAGGTAGGAAACCTATGAGATCAATTCACTTAGCATATGCCCAGGGGCTAGAAACAACACTTGTCTCCTGAGAAGGCTACCTCTGAACTGTTGTAATGCGTTGACACTTATCGTACCTTCTTCCAAATTATTGTGTATCCTTTTTCAGCGTGGCCAATAATATCTCTGCCTTAATACCTTTTGTGCTAGGGACTATCCTCCCATGCGGTTGCCACATACCCCTTTATGAATTTCTTGAAGCACATAAGTGGCTTGTTCACAGCCTATACATCGAAGCAATGGAATAGAGAAACCTCACTTGTATAACACCCGTCTTGGAAAACAAAGTGGGTGGCTTGTATTCTAAGCTTCTGTGCCTCCTCTTTGTCAAAGGGGAGGGCTTGATATTTGAGGAATGAGATAATTGGCTCCATCCATGGAGGAGTATCTTCGACCGATATCACTACTTCACCTTTAGCAGTAGAGGGTCTAAGGAGGTGCTATATATGAATAAATGTAACCAGATCAGAATCTTTGTTGCTTGTCAATTTTGAAAGAGCTTTAGCATGAGCATTTTTTGAGTTTGGGATTTGTGCTAAAATTTTCAAAGACTAGCAAGACTGCCGCGACCAGTTTTATATAGGCAGTCATGCTCTTATCTTTGGTTGAGAAATTGCCGTTAACTTGGCTAACCACTAACTGGGAATCACTGCTGATGACCAACCTTCCACTTGCATCTCCTTAGCTAATTTGAGGCCAACTAGAAGGGCCTCATATTTCGTTCCTTACTGGTGGCCTTGAAGCCAAAACTTATAGCACAATTGAGCTTCTATCCTTCCAGACTAATCAGGACTACCCATGCTTCGGATCCAGAATCTCCCGAGGAGCCATCAACAAAAAGGCTTCACGTGGGTGGTTCGACAAGTTCTATTTCTTCTATTTATGAAATAGAGTAAATTTCTCCACAAAATCTGTTAAGGCTTTTCCTTTAACAGAAATTCTTCCTTTACAGATAACATCAAATTCATTGAGTCATATAGCCTATTTCATTAACCTTCTTGAGGCATTGAGGCTCTTGGAGCACTTTCTTAAGAGGAAGTTGGTAAAAGCATGTATAGTATAGGCCTAAAAATATGGTCTCTCAACTTTCGGGCAATCGTTACAAGCAAGAGAGCCAGATTCTCCATGTTTTGATAACAAGTCCCTGTTGCTAAGAGTGCCTTATTAACATAATAGCATCAGTGGTCACAACCAAGTATAGTTGCAGAGGTTCTCCAACTTTGGGTTTGGATAGAAGATGAGCTTGTCCCAAGTACTTCTTTAGCACTTGTAAGGCTATTTCACATTCCCTCGTCCATTGAAACCTATTTCTCCCTTACAAAACTTTAAAGAAAGGATTTATTCGTTTGAGACGAAATGACTCAAGACTGCCACACGCCCAATAAGACTTCGCACTTCTTTGGCAGTGACCTCATTTAAATTAAAGCTTTGGGTTAGTCACAATGCCTCTCTGATTGATCATGTAGCCCAAAACTTTCTCCCAGGCAACTCCGAAAGCACATTTGATGGGATTAAGCCCCATTCTGTACCTTCGAAGTATTTGAAAAGTTTCGTTCAGGTGCTTAACATGATCCTCTATCTTCAAACTTTTTACAAGTATGTTATCCACATACACCTCTACTGTTTTTCTGATGCTCAGTCTGCAAACATCCTATTAACCAATCTCTGATACGAGGCCCCTGTATTTTTCGACCTAAAGGGCATCACTTTGTAGTAATCGAGACCTCTATCCATTATGAAGGATGCGTGTTCGTTATTTGCTGGGTGCATTGGGATCTGGTTGTAGCCTTGAGTAGGCATTATTGAAACTCAATAGTTCATGCCCAACAGTAGTATCAACTTGCCATGGAAGTGGAAATATGTCCTTAGGACAGACTTGGTTAAGATTGGAAAAGTCCACACATAGTCTACATTTCCCATTGTGCTTCTTTACTAGGATGAGATTTGATACCCACTTCAGATAAGTAGATTCTCGAATGAATCGATTGCCAATTAGCTTATTTACCTAATCTTTCAAGGCCTCATATCTTTCAGAATTAAATGTGCTCATTTTATGTCAATGTGGGGTAGCATTTGGATCGATTTTCAAGTGGTGGTAGCTAATCATCGGATCAATGCCAAACATGTCATCATGTTTCCACGCAAAGATATCCAAGTTGTCACGTAAGAGTCATTTCAATATTTCCTTGGCTGCTACTGGCAGGTTTTTCTCGACCTACAAGGACCTGGAGGGATCCTGAGAATCCACTGAAATCTTTCTAGTTCTTCTACCGGAGATGTTTGTGGTTGGTTCTCAATTATGCAAGGATCCAATTCATCAAATTTGGCTACTTTTTTAGCAGCTCTCCATTCTTTAGGGGTTGATTGTACTTCGAAAATAGCCTCTTCTTCATAGGCGTCTATCATCTCGACATCATCCACTTGTTCAAGGTTTCACCCTTGTTCATGGTCATCGCTTACATCAATGTCCATTAAAATGACATTAATATTCCTTGTTTCCACTTTTCTAAGAGAGTTGGAGTAGCATACCCTAGCACTTCTCTGATTACCCTCAAAGGTGACAATATTATTCTCTGTTGGGAACTTCATGCACAAATGGTTGATAGATGTGACGACCCACAATTCCTCTAAGGCGGGTCTGTCAAGCACTCCGTGATAAGCAGAGCGATTGTCTACTATTAAAATTCCATGAAATGGTGAGCCGTGAATGGTACATCCTCGTCTCTATTGCCAGAGTGATTTTTCCTCTTAAGATGGTATTATTGCTAGTGAACTCGTAAAAGGGGGAATTCATTCGAGTTAACTCATGATCAACTTCCATTTTATCAAATGCGGCTTCAAATATGATGTTAACGGAGCCTTTGTTGCCTAGTAACATTCTTTTGAGATCGTTTCAGGCCAAATAGTCCTCACTATTGAGGTGTAGCAATGCGGAAAATGTTCTCCTGCATCATCGTCTTAGGTGAGTGTGATGGGCTGAACCCTTCTTTCAATGGAGAGTCGATAGTTACTAACTAGGAAGCTCGCCATTGGGGGGTCCTTAGTTTCCCTGACAAAATTTCTTCAGGTGTTTCAGGATTTTTCCCTAACGTAGGGCCTCCAAAAATAGTTTTAATTTCTCTGATGGGCTTACAATCAGCATTGGTTGAGGGGCTTCTTCTTTGTCTCCGACCCTCTATAGGTCTTTCTCCATCACTGTCTCGCATTCGAAGGGCATCTGCTCTATTGGGACGCATTGCCTCATTGTTCCTAGGTTGTTGGTCTTGCCTAGGAGGCTTATCCTTTTGCAAGGGCTTATTTATTCTTTGATTGATAGGGTGTTTAGGTATATCTCTACAATCAACAGTGTCGTGGCTATAGGAGTGGTGGTATGTGCAATAGAGGAGTGCTTTGTTCATATTTCTAGGTTTAACACCTCCTTCCCTTCCTCTCCCCATGTGGAGGAATTGTTGGTAAGGTCTGCCTTGGTATGTCTTCGCATTGGGGGTTCACTTCCTCATACGACAAAGTAGGTATTGTACTTAATTTTCTTGCAACCAGTGTTTGTTCTGGATTGAAGGAGGTTGACTATTCAACCTGGTGGTCCATCAGTGAGAGGTTCTACCTCTTTTCCTTTACATTTGAGGAGGTGGAAGTCCTTTGTTTGTCCTTTTTCTTCATTGATAATCTTGGGCCTTATCATTTCCAGTAATGCATCATAACTGCTAGGATCTTTGTTTTGACTTGCACACAATAGGTTATCTCATTAGTAAAATGAGACAAAAAAATTTGTAATGACTCCAGGCCTTATGTCCTGAAGGCACTGTATTGGCCTTTCGCCCTCTTTACTTGTAGCGAAGCATTTAAGGAAAACCTTCTTAAGTTGGCCTGCTTTGAATACTTTCCTTTGAGAGCCTAGTCTACTATAACTTCAGCCCCTTCATTTAGGGTTAAGTGGAAGGCTCCGCATTTCATAGCGGGGTGGCTCCTTTTAGGCTCTATGAATTTTAAAGCTGTTGAGATGCTTCGTAGAATCACCTCTTCTATTGTATTTGGGGAGTTTGGAGAGTGTGAAGTGATTTAAGATAGGAGCATTCCTAATCCCTTGTAAGAATAGGAGATTGTCATCATTGTTATCAAGATCGCAGGACCTTCTTAATCAAAATCTTCATCTTCTTTGACTTATATATTCTTAGGTGGTTAAGATAACCTTGCTTGACTCCAGCTTGTTCTGCTATTATCTCATGCATATTTCTAGGTTGAGGATTTGGAGGTATGTTATCAAACGTTTCGTTTTATCTCTCGAACTATAGTTGTCTTTGCTACCTATTTCTAGGTGTAGAGGGAGGTTGAGCCTACTTATTCCTAGGTAGCCCTAGGCAAGCCTATCGAAAACGCTTACGGACCTTCAAGGCATGTCCTTCGGATCATAGTTTGGAGGCAAATTGAACAGGACCCTGTTAGGTTGACTAGTAGCATAGTTGGTGGATGTACCAGTTCTACTTCACTTGCCTCCCTGGCATATTTTGGTATCTAGTGGACCTCCTCTTCACCTTGATAGCATTTTTCTTATGAGGGATCGTAAAATGTATTTCCTTGAGTTGCATATAGAGGAACTGAGAAGCCTCATTGGCCTTTCATGTTCCTTAACAGCTCCTACATGGCAAGGTTTTGTTGAGCTATATTTTTTTATATTTGCGGCCATAGTGGCTACTTCCTTGGTGAGTCTAACAACTATCATAGACCTACCTCTTGATCCACCTTTTCTATGAGGCTGATGAAATCAATGGTGAGTTGTTGGACCTACTGGCGAGGGTTTTCCTTCTTTAGGATACTCTCTGTCTCTCTCTCTGAGGTGCTGACTTCTTATTGGTGGAGCTCATAGTAGTGTTTATGAATAACTTAACTCCTTAGCATTGTGATTTTTCAGTACTCAAGGAATTTATAGGGTGCTTTCAAAAGAAAAATTTGACTCGGAATACTTGGTGACTCTTTCTTCAAGAACACTTCATTTATTCCAAAGTTAAGAAATCATTCCTAACAAAGGTTGTTGGCCTTTTTCCACAAGATTCTCGTGGTTGATTGTACCATTTCCTACGGACGGTGCCAAACCGTGGACTCCTTTTTTGCAATAGCCATGTGGACAACAGATGTAGGGCTCACTCATGTTCATGCAAACAAGTTTCGGCACACTTTAACCAAAAATATCGTCAGAGACTCACAGTGGTAATGAATATGAGAGATGCTCTATGACACGAGATGAAAATGTTCAGACACCGACTACGTGATCAAGAATGATTACAAATAAAATGATCAATTGTAGAAATCCACCGTAAAATGTAAGGAATTACCAAAATCAAGCATGTAAAGTAGAAGACTTGTAATTTTGTATATATGAAATTTACGTATATTTTTTCATCCTTTGAAATGTTACAAGAGCTGCTATTTATAGTGCTTTAGTCGACGTGGTGCACGTTGGATCAGAACCACATGGTTTCATCTCATTAACCGAAGTTTCGCATCACTTTGCTATATACATTAAATACATTGAAAATTGGTCAACTACCTGACATTCTAGGCTAATATTTCTAACACTTATTAATACAAATATTACATTAATCATTCCTATAGATACTCTATGGATCCGCCTTAGCAATATCATGTGCTTCGACTCGAAAAGACAACTTTGAACTGGCAAAGGTTCGGCTAAATGTAAGAGTGCCTCGACAAAGAATTTCGGATGGAGATAGTACTTCGGCCACAGAGCTTTTTCCTTTTCCTTATCTTAACCAAGCCGACTCATCTACTTGGCTTTCCTTGGGGCTCCAGATGGAAGCATCTGATACGAGGCATAACAAAACCAATATGAATGATATTTATCCGATTATACGCAAAATTTAACCGATATATATAGTTAAAATGGTTTCTTCTCTTTGATAGGTTTCTCCATTGCATGTTGTAGCTGTTGCTTCTCAACTTCTCCATAGCCAATATCTCGATAATTCACACATGAAATATGCACGCTAGAGAATTCTAATGAGCAAAACTTTTGGCGTACATTTCATCATTTATATCACCAGCCAATCTTTGTGGAATGCTAATCTGGATTCTGCTTGGTTAGCTTGAACTAAATCAGACAAGGGCGCGAGGAGAGATCTGGGATGTACAGGTGGCTTTATTAGAGCCATTAATGACTACTTTTGGATTCAGAGCTACCATTTTTTTATCGACAAAGATTGTAGTTGCTGGATTTTCATTTGAGTCCTAGTCTAGTTGTATGTGTGTGTTTTTCCTTCGCTAAATTAATGACTGAATTTTAATGAATTTATTGATTTTGAAACTGGAATTATTATGGGATTGAAAATTTGGAAAACTATGGTTTCAATGTGGGTTGAAGGATGGTAAACAGTGGTAATTTGGGTATGTTTTTAAGGCGTTAAAGATAAACATTGTTTTACTAATTTTTCGAAATAACTTTGTTCTAATAATTTTGTCTCTATAAAAAGTAATTTACTAATTTGAGCCACATTTTTTAGTAGTAGGGGTTTTGTAATGGTCATTTCTTGGATAATGTGAGATTAAGCCCTTGTTTGATAGTCTTTAAGATTTTAATACATTTTTTTCTCTCTTCTTTTTAAATATACATTCTTTAATAACATATTATTACACGTAAATAAAAAAAATATTTCCTTCTTTTTTAACCACGTTCTCTCAAAAACCACTATTCGATAATACATTTTATCAAAATTTCTCTTTATAATGGGGTTCAAACAAGGGCTAAAAAATAAGGAAAGATTTTTGGATTTACGTGTAAAATTATTTTATCGAATCTATGCATGGTAGAAAAAATAAACTTTTAAAAAATTGAGCTCAAACAAAGAATTAATTTTGAATTTCTATGAATTATTATTTTATTTTATTTTTTATAAACTGAAAAAACAAAGAATTAATGAAACCTAGTAGATTACAAGGGGTTTTTTTTTTTTTTTTTTTTTTTTTTTTTTTTTTTTTTTTAAAAAAAAAAAAAAAAAAACCCCTTTAAATTTTTTGGGTTTTTTTATTTTTTTTTTTTTTAAAAAAAAAAAAAAAAAAACCCCTTTAAATTTTTTGGGTTTTTTTATTTTTTTTTTTTTTAAAAAAAAAAAAAATAAAAAAACCCAAAAAATTTAAAGGGGTTTTTTTTTTTTTTTTTTTTTTTTTTTTGGTAATGCTACACATATATCAGGATGTTTATAACGGTGTCCACTCTTCTAACATGGAAGAGGATTTACTTCGAATAAAATATAATTTATTCGAAGTGGATCCTTTTCATGTGAGTGGTGGACAACGCATTTGTACAAGTAGCATATTCCTCTTTTTTTTTTATGTAGAAAAGCAAAAATAGGTCGAGGATGACTTGAGCATAGTTTATCAATTTGAAAAATTTACTTATTAGTGAATAAGTAAACTTGAGGGTGATTAGGTGTTTCTGTACAACAATATGCTCTAAGACAAAACACTTAATTTACCAACAAAATTTACCTTTTTTACTTGCGGATACATTAAAACATCTCTAGTCATAACATTAGGATCAAATTAATTTTATTATTATGAGGGGATTTTAACAAAATAGATGTGTAGTTACAAATTTATTTTTTAGTTATCCTTAGTGCAAGTAATTGAGCATCTCCAAAACATTCTAAACAAAATGTTCTCTATTTTAGAGAATTCAATAAGTTTCAAAAGATTATGTTTTAAGTTTTTAGAATGGAGGGATGAATGCCTTTGAATAAGTTACAATTTCAATACTCTACTTTTTAAATGTTTCAAATTATATTTGAAGTGATTGACCATTGACAAATAAAAAAATACGTTAATAAAATATGATGATAGATCAATAGATATTTCTTGAAAAAATAAAAAATAAGAGTCAAAATACTGAACATTGTTGAAGTGTATGAATAATTTATCTTTAAAGATATTCCCTATATAAATATAAGACGCTCTATATAAATGAGAGTCTTTTAGAGATGCTATTGGAAATTTATTTATACATGCACATTTAAAATATTTTTCAATTTCTTTTAGGGATCGCATTAATGTTTAGATAGATATTAGAATTTTACATTTAACAAATTCTTCATAACTTCTTTGAGAATTTTGATCACGAATAATCACGATCTTTGTTACTCCATGTAAATCTTGATCTACAACAATCTTTGCACACTACAATTGTTCAATTGTCCAATCTTTAATGGTCACATGGGAGAAGAAGAATGAGAGATTATGATTTCTATTTCTTGTGCTAGCAAGATTATGATATTAAGTTGTGAATTCTAATATAATTTAATTACAATCTCAATTATTATCGTTACAATTACGAAAAATTCAAAATCCTGACATTTATTTATAAATATTTAATTGTGCTGGACCCTCCCATTAAACGTAATAACTCTAGCTATTAATTAATCAATCCAATTAATTAAACTTGACCCATAATTAATTAACTTCAACCCATAAATAAAAAATCCAATTAATTAATTCTACAAATATTTAGCACTTGTCAATTAATAAATTCTTAATATCATTCACTAGTTTTCCTTTTTGTGTTTGACCAATTAGGTTCGGTTACGATGTCAGATGACATGAATTATTATTTTGATATAATCAAAATAAGATACCCTTTTAATTTGTCCTTAATTCGCCTAAATTAATTAATTAATATATGTCGTCCCTAATTGATAGTTAAGAATGTGTTAGGTCAATACAAGTGATAGAAGATGTCACGTAGTGTGACAAAATCAAATTTGTTTATTATGAAATTATAATCCCTTCATCAATATAATCTGATTAACTATGAGATATAAAGGTACGCCAATCTCAATTAATCAATCATACGTTTCATCTTGTTCTTAAGTTAATGATTCATTGAAATTCTTTTTCAACTAATGAACTCATCTTGGCCAATGATTTATATATCAACTTAAGTGGATGAAATGTAAACCATAATCCCTTACTATCTAAAAGTAACTAATTCTTTATTGATCAGTTAAAACTTTCACATGATTCTTGACATACCAGAATGTACCTCTTAGCGACTCTTGATAGAGAAACATCAAAAATATCAAAATATGACTATCCTTATACAAGGTAATTTGACGATATCAAGTCAAAGGGCTAATTTCACTATCGAACGTTATAGTTATCCACGTGGAATCTTTACGGCATGTCTCCAATATTTTGTTCTCTTAAAAGAAATTCACACTTTCATTTAGATATTGCTTTATTTTAGTTTTGAGATTAGTTACTTGCTTTATACATGCGAAATGCTTCACATGTTGATCTATCCACAATAACGATATTCGTATCTCGTTGTTAGTTACGATCACAAATAATTTAATATTATAACTTGTATCTCACAATCACCATTTCTTATGATTAACAAGTTATCAAAACTTGAACCTAAGGACTCTATTAATTTAATTCATCAAAAAAATAATTCAATTAAACAATAGATGTACCATGAATAATAATGTATGAATCATATGAAGAGTATTTACATCCAAAATCTATTCTACCTAGAGCACAACACTTCTCTACTTATACAAAGATAAAGTATACAATACATAATTAATTAATAAAGATATGTCAAATTCAAGGTGAAAGCGTTGGTAAAAGATACATACAAAATTTCATAGAACTAATATATGTAGTATTGGGATATACATGTCATATTAAAAGTTTAAAATTCTTAAGTGTCCAAAACAGCTTTAAATAAATATTAGTGAACGCACATGCGTTGCATGTGTAGTTATTTGATTTTGTCCTTGTTTGAGCCTCATTCTTTAAAAAAAATACATTTTTCAACAGTATTTTAATATCATATCAATCACACATTTTTCAATAAAATAATATTATACGTAAATCCAAAATTTTTCCTTATATTTTAACCACACATTTTCCATTAGTACACTATTCAAAAATACATTTTTCCTCCAAAATGGGGCTCAAACAAGGGCTTTGTGGGATTTCATTGAAATATCTTCATACATCTTCTCTACTCGAACAAGTTGTGGAGCCCATCTAAATGTGGGTTCTCTTCAAAGACATCAAACGAAGGCTTTAAACTCTAAAGACAGCATAGAAAGAACTGAAATATAGGTTCAATAAATTTGATAAGGCAAATAGTAAGTACATAAAACTGAACATATGATTTATTTCATTTCTTCGACTGTAATCAAATCCCTTACAAGGCCACACACGGAACATTGTCATTAAAGTTCAACCTTCCACTTCAAGCATATATATCATTTCTATTGTCAGCTTTCTACTACAGTTTGGTAGTTGAAGCCCTAAAATTATCAGATAAGTAATAGCAGCTCACGCATATTTGAACTAATAAACGCCTCAAATCAAGTTTTTTATACATCTAGATTACAATAAACACAAAAGCTTCACAACAAGTAGATGTTCAACTTACTTAAGCAAGACCAATTTGCCTTAGAAAAGTGCAAACCATAAGCTATAAACACAAGTACAACTTACTTCCCATAATAACTCTCCAATTACCCGTAGAAAGAGTAAAAACATAGATTTTCCAATAACTATGAAGAGAAATACAGGAGACAACAACACACATCTAGGCATGTTCACACCCACCAAAACCAATTAAGATTTTCTTTTGTTCCCTCATGTTGAGAATAGAGTATAACGGGAAAGTGAAATGGAATTCAATGTTATCACATTTGTTTATTGAAGAAAACTACGTCAAACATCAATAGTAAACATCAAGCCCAATGTTAGCAGAAATATGATTCTATCCATGAACTATAAACCCTCAATTTCGTAATGTTTATGGATTAAAATATCCCTAAACGTAAGTATGAGATTACTCTATCCAACATCGGGAAAAAATGGTCCCTTACCTACTTAAAAACATTCACTAATTATTTATATTCAACAAACAATAAACCTCATTATTTACATCAATAAAATATATATAAGCCTCACAGAATTAAATTCAAACCAACTCTTTATTTAAGAATTGAAATTTTAAGTAAAACCCTTAGCATTAAATCAATTTTTTTGCTCATAACATCAGAATCCAATTAATTATCAACAGTTGCTGTTGAAATATCAAAACTTTTTGGAGATGAAAAATTCTTAGCTACAACCAGGTCGGAGGCCCAGATGGCAAGTTCTCTTTCCCAAAAACACACCGAATCTCTCAAATACACAAAAATTCATTTTTCACCACATTGCCCACTTGTTCCTCATTGAAGACATCACAAATTATCATAATAAGAACAAATAAACAACAAACTCGCATGCAAAGCATACAGATCAATCAGGCTTTGAAGGAAAATGCACGAAATATTTTTTACCCAATTAATAAATATCCACAAATAGAGCAAAAAAAAAAATCAACTAAATATATAAATAAAATCAATTTTTTTTTGTATAAAAACTAAATAGGTTATGATCTACAAAGCAACAAACAACAAATCAAGGGCACAATAAAAAATTCACAAAAACCCAACGAAGGGGTTGGATTAATAAAGTAAAAATAATATAGTATGAGTGAAGAATTTTAGCTTTCGTGGTCAGTAAAGCAAAACACCAATGATTTAGAGAAAGTCAACAATTTATGCTCTGTAAAAAATGAGCAATACATACCTTTCGATATGTAGAAACTAAAATTGCTCCTCTACTCAGCCAAATCCCCATTCAATAGGTAGATTTGAATTTTCAGAGATATAGAAGTAGTCACAATATTGTCGATTGAATTTCGGAGCTACAATTTTGGTCGGTGGAAGAAATGAAGAGGAATAATGATTCAGGGTTAACCACAAATAATATCTACCAACATACCAATAGTGCAAAAGAGGAGATTGCAGACGCAGTGGTTTTCATGGGTTGAAGGAAGAATTATACATAAAAAATGAGAGCAAATCTGAATATGAAAGAAAGAAAGCGAAAGAACTCATGTGAATGTTCTAGAATCACACAAACAAATGGAAAACTAACCCAGTACACTATTAAACGGCTTAGCTAACACGTCTTACTCCTACACGGCTTGGCTTAGATGGCCAATCAGCTTATGAACAGTAACCAAAACCCACTCTTTAATATGTAGTTAGAAATTATTTTATATTAAAATGTTAGTCTATTTTTTAGAATATATTTTGTGTAAAGTGATTTTTTAATAGAATGCGTGATTAAAAAGTTTTTATATACAATATTATTTTATTTAAAGAATGTGTGGTTAAAAATAATTTTAAAAGAAAATGAATTTTAAAAAATGGAAACCAAACAAGGATTTAATATAACATTGCATATGTTTTTGCAACATACAGATAATTATTAATATGTCGACCGAGTTCGTTAATACGGAATCTAGAAAAATTATAACTATCATAATGTAGAAGTTATTCCTCTATATAACTTGTTCAAGTAGGGATTAATTTATTGATGATTACGTGGAGGTTATTCCAAAATAAAGTATAAGATGTTGTACTGTAAACAAAATGAATTTTTAAGCCCCGTTTGATCCCATTAAATTCAATTTTATTACATTCCATTTTTCTCTCTCCTATTTTCAACCACACAATTTTTCATAAAATAATATTACACGTAAATCGAAAACTTTTTCTTCTTTTTCAACCACTCATTTTACTAAAAAAATACTATTCTCCCATTTTCATTTTCAAAAAATGGGGGTCAAATGGTGGCTAATACCATCAACTAAACGTGAATGAAGTTCAAATTTGGTGGTTTCTGACCTATTTTCTAAAAATTCACACCAAATCGAATCAAACTATTTTTTGCAGTTCAATATAATTTTAGAGTACTGTTTAAGGTCTTTAATTAAAGAAACACTTTTCAAACAAGTCAAAATATAAAAATTGGTCTAAAATTTCATTACAAAATTTAGATTAAAAACTTATAAACATAAACATTACAATACATTTGTATTAATACAAACTTAAAGCTGTAGAAATAGAAATTACTATGAAATTCAACTAGGGATGTCAAATCAGCTCGATGGCTGGGGCAACACATGGCTCGGCTCGAAAAAAGCTCGAACCGACCCGTCTCGTGGATTTGATGAAGCGAGCCTAAACTCAGGCCGAGTCCCATTTTGGGGCGTGAGCTCGAGCCCGAGCTGACCCATTGTGGCTCAACTCATGTCACGGGCCAAAAATGGCCCGTGGCAAGGCACAAAATTAAAAAAAAAATTTTAAACAAAACAAAAGTCAACATAATCTATAAAGTTGCCGTTACAGGCAACTATAAAGCTGCCTTAAGGTAGCTATGGTTTTCTTTCTTTTTTTAACAATACCATTTATAAGGCTAAATATCAAATTCAAACTGAAATTTGAATTTCAAATTTGGAGGGAAAACGAATTTTTTTGGCTATAAATATAGGATAAATTTTTAAGTTTCAGATCAATTTTTTTCAATCGATTTTAACTTGCAGTATTATAGATTCAAGTTTCAATTTCAATTTTTTTACTCTCAATCTCATATTCAATTTCTTTCACTATAATATTTAGTATTTTATATTACACTAGCTATAAATGGATTTTACTAGTAATAAGGTTAATCAGTTTAAAAGTAGCTCGAGTACCCCATTCGATCACGATACATCTCAAAATATTTCAATTGATTTGGAGAACATTGAAGAGGAAGAAGTACTCGATATTAAAAGGTCGAAAAAAGAATCTTCTGATTATTGGCAATATATGATATGTAAAAAAATTGGTGTTCAAAATGGAGTGGATATTTGGAAAGCATGTTACAATTAATGTGACAAAGCATTTAGTTGGAAGTGCATTTGAATAGACACATATTAAGGAGTTGCAAAGCGAAATCAGTCAATTTCGACTCAAAACAAACCGAGTTAGTGTTTGGTGGTTCTTGTTCTACTCTTTCCACCTTTGTATATTTACAGGAAAGATTTCGTGAAAGAATGGCTATATACGTGGCTGCAGCAGAGATGCTGATAATAAACTCAGTATACTTTACCCGACTCGTGCAGAAATATCTCTAACCCAAGTATTCTTTTTATTGTAGAAATACTCTTCGTTCGGATACTATAAAATTATATAACAAAAGAAAACAAATTGTTATTGGAAGTCTAAAAACTTTTAATAGTGTTATATCATTTATATTTGATTTATAGACCAATGGTAATAGAAAATGTTATATTGCTGTTATAGCTCATTAAATTGAGCACCTATGACTTTTACATTAAATAATTATTGCATTTAGATGTGTAGAATATCCTCATAATACCACTTACATATACATGATTTTAAAAAATATCATACAGGAATATAGTGTAAAATATATAATTCGAAATTTTACTTCTGATAATATTAGTCTTAACAAAGATGCTATTAAAAGATTTATTAATGACCTTAACCTTACATTTGGAACTTTATTTTTTTTATCAACGTTATGCATGTCATATTATTAATTTGCTTATAAAAGTTGGATTAGAATATATAAATTCTCCTTTAGATAAAATTAGATAAGAAATAAATTTTATTACCGTGTCACCGGCAAGAAAGCAAGCATCTAATATTTTGTGTGCAGAGTATGACTTACAGGAGAAATTATTCTCCACTGATGTAACATATAGATGGAACTTTACATATCTTATGTTACATTCTTATGAAAATAACAATAAAGTAATTTCATTATATTATAATGGTAGGCATATATATGGACCCGAATATAATTTAGAATATTGAGAATGGTCTATTGCATTTCACGTGAAAAAAATTTTAAATCTTTTTTCGACACTACAAGGAATGTAGCGGAGTTTATTACCATATATATTAAATTGTTTTACAACATTTTTTTTTATATTTCACAAACATTTCATAAATACAGTAATTTGTTATTTTTCTTAGTCTACTCTATGAAGTTAAAATTTCATAAATATTGGGAAGAATTGCCCTCTTTATTTATTTTAGATTCAGTAATGGACCATCGACTTAATTTGAATGACACAATAGCCATTGCAAAGGGGATTTCAAATTTCATGAATGTGGAATTATCATATGTAAATATAGAATCTATGTTATGTGAAATATATAATTACTATGCTGAAAAAGAAGGTCAGTGTAGTTCTACTTCCCCAAATTTTTTTCAAGAAATATTTCAATAAGTTAAAATAATTTATGGAATTATTTGGAAAGCAATACAAGTGTTCTCTCATTTAGTTCTAGTTCATCAATGTCGAGAGCGATAAATGTCGGTGGAATAAATCTTGAAATTTCCTCTGTGTTAGCTAGGTATATGTGCGTGGACGTTCATAGTGTGTTACCTCAAAAGGAATTACAGGAATTTAGTCTTCTAAATTGGTGGAGGTGTAATGAAAGACAATATCCAATTGTATCAAAAATTACACATGATCTACTAATACCTTCGGTATCTACGGTAGCATCGGATGTTGCATTCAGTTTAAGTGGTCGAATTTTATCAGACGAATATTCAAGACTAAAAGAAGATATATTGGAGGCTTTAATATGTTTGAAGGACTGTGAATGTGCGAAATTACATATTCAAGAATATATTAACAGTATACTGATTGAAGAGTTGCAGCAGATCTAAACAAAAAATGTTGTAAATTTTTAAAATAATTTATTTCAAAAAATATGTAATTTTTAAATTTATTTATTTCAAGAAAAATTGTATACGTAATATTTTATTCGTGTACAATTTTAACTTCGTCTACATCATGTAGTTGGTCCCAAGCTCCAAAAAAGGAGGAGAGTTGTAAGTTGTAATTTTTATTTAATTTATAATTCTTATAAATTATGCAATTTTATAAGTTGTAATTTTTATTTAATTTGTAACTCGTATAAATTATGTAATTTTTAATTTTTTTAAAAAAAATGTTAGATTGGTAATCTTGTTATAAAAAAAAAAAAAGAACAAGCCTTGCTCAGCACGTTAAGGCCTGAGCCTGAAGCTGGAGTCGAGCATTTTTTTTTGCCGAGCTTTTGCTCTACTCGACTCAGACTTGAAAAAAGCTTGTTTGATTTCGCTTGAGCCGAGCCCGAGCCTCAAATTTCAACTCGTGAGCCGACTCGACTCGACTCGTCTCGTCTCGTTGACATTCCTAAGTTCAACCATTCAGATTATATTAGTCTAAGCCTCATATCACTCACTAGTAGGCCAAACGGATTGGAGCTAATAACGAATAGTGAAGGAGTAAATTGATCATTTTTTTTAACAATTCAAACTACCTAGTAAATTTCAATTATCGAAGCCTAAAAATTGACAGATTTACGTGTACTCAATGATTCGATTCGACTTTAATGTTTGATGATTTTTTTGTGCAATCCTTTATCTACTTAAAAAATGTATTACTATAGAAGAATATTTAATTGCACGTTACGAATGATGTCTAATGTGTGATTAAAAAATAAGAAAATGTTTGAATTTGCATATAACATTATTTTATTGAAAAATATGATTGAAATGATATTAAATCACTGTTTAAAGATATATTTTTTCAAATAATGTGGATCAAACAGAGCCTTAATATTTATCACTTATTCTATCCTATTTTCTAAACAATAATTATTCTCAAACAAGGCCACGTTGTCCCTATTTCTCCAAAGGGGACATGTGCCTGACCCAATGGGTTGAGAAACGTGGCCCTGTTTCTTTAGCAAAGTCCTTTTCTAAAACTCATTATCGCCCAAACTCACTCTTAATCATACATTCTCTCAATAAAATAATAGTGCACATAAATTTAAAAAAATTTCTATTTCTCAAAAAAATAAAAATAATAAATAATAAAAATTCACTTTTTACAAAATCTAGTTTCAGAATATTTCTACCAAACCTAGGCTTAATTACTAAAAATATTATTTTTATCAACATAATCCCCATAAAATTGAGTCCATAAATTGATTGACATGTCAATAAAATGTCAAATCCCAAACCTCCTAAAGTTGCTGGGATCTCAGGGATTTACTTTTAGGCTTGACCACTTGATTGTAGGAACGAACCACTGATTCGATCCTTGATTCCTGGATACTGTTTAAAGGCACTTCTGATTCTTGTTCTTTTCTCTCTTTCAATGGAATGGTTGACCATGCTTGACAGTTGCTAAAGGAAAATAAATATCAATTATTTGAATTTTTCTTTTATGTTGAATGAGGTTTCCATACAAATGATAGCCTTTTTTGTTGCTATATTTTTTTCAAAGTGGGATGAGATTTGTTATTGTCTAGCCTTCATTGAGATTATATGTTGTTTATCGGACCAGAACATAAGATGCACCAGATCGTCATCGGCCTTCTTATTTATTTATTTATTTTTTTCAGATAAAAAAAACCAAATCCCAAAAGTCAATAAGAAACGTTAAGCAAATCTCCTTAATAGAAGAATATGAAACTCAAAAATTATTTAAAGAAGAAAATAAAAATTTGCTCCTATACTCCATATGAAAATGCCTGCAATGGAATACCGAATATCAAAACCATGTTTATTATGCTAAAAATCTAAACTGATGATAGAAATGTTGAAAGTTTATATATTTTTTAAATGCACAAGTACACGATGTTGCGGAATGATATTGTGTTGTTATATGATGTATGTCCGTTCAGTAGATGTTTAACACCTCAACACATCATATTTTCTACCAAAATGGGAAGATGCTAAGGTATAATGTGTTGGTGTGCCAAAAATATATTTTATCGTCTTCTCATTTGCATTAATGATGTGTCGAATTGTCAATAATGTATTATTACAAAAACAATCTAAGGGAACAAGAAATTGAGGATATTAGATTTGAGCTCAATTGATACAAATGCTTAAATACACCAATTTGGGGATAATTACTAATTTCGAGAAGTTACTCGAATTGTTGTTGAAGTTTTGATTAGTTATGCTAATGATTTCTCAATTTTTTTTCTTACAATAAAAGTCACTCGAGTTTTTAAAGTCGCACTAATGATCACTTGGTTAAAAAGCATTAAAGTTCCCACTCAGTGATACTAAGTGCTAGCGTGTCACCATATGTCGTTAGTTATTATACCAATTCAACAAAAAATCTAGAATTAGGAATTATAGATTTGATACGTTCAAATGAAAAATTGGTTATATTTTTGGACTTAAATCTTATGGTGAACCCATTCTTATTAACAACGTTTTTTGTTGAATTGACGTAATTTATAACACTGTTAGGTGACACGTTAAAGAGTGATTATTTGAATTATATTTATAAATAAGATTAACTATTACAATTCAAATATCATTGTCATAATTACTCAAAACATCAGTTATTATTGTTATTGATTGCGTCCGATCTTAAAAGGCCTCTTCAGGACATAGTGTGAGCTCACTTCAAAGTGATTAAACAAGATTAATCACAAGAAATTCATGCACAAGATGTAAAGTCTAACCATATGGCTCAACTAGTTAGAACGGCTAAAGTTGTTGTCATTTAAAAACTTCATTATGAGCAAATTTGTGGAATGTTCCCCGAAATAGGAAGATATTTCTCTTAATGTTGACATTGTCCCATCACATTGCCTAGGTTGTAGATAACATTACTTAGGCCTCAAGCTACGACCTAAGTGTAATGACGGTTTGACCTCCTAAACCAATAAGATTTAGCCCTTTTGTGATAGTCATTATTGAGGGAAAAATGATTTGAGATTTTTTGAAGAATATATAATTAAAAGGTAGGGAAAATTGTAATATTTACGCGCAAAATATATTATTGTGTGAATGTATAGTTGAAAATGAGTATTAGAATTAAAGAATTTTATTTTAAAGAGAGAAAAATATGAGGCTTATTGGAATAAAACAGTGGCACATATCTTGAGGAAGGAAAGTGTAGCTTGATAAGTTAAAGAATGACAAGCTCCTACCAAGCAATGATCCAATTAAAGGCTCGAACTACGTGTCTATTCTACATTACAACAACAACTAAACATTATTATTAGACTATTTTTTTAATTATTTTTTTATTTTTACATTAATCTGAAATTATCACACATCAACATGCATGATTAACCCCCACTAATTTGCTAAAATTTGTCTTCTTTAATATATTTTACCCCTGTTTGAGACTCATTTTTTCAAATCTTATTTTCAACCACACGTTCTCTTATAAAATAATTATATACGTATTTCAAAAATTTTCCCTATTTTTTAGAGGATGTTTGAGCTCCATTTAAAAAAAAAAAAAAAGTATTTTAGAATAGTAGATTAATGAAAAATATGTGGTTGAAAAATAAGGATTTTTTTTATTTACGTATAATATTATTTTACTAAAAAATGTTGTTGAAAAGAAGAGAGAAAAAAATGTATTTTGAAAAAAAGGGGAATCAAATAAAGTCTTAATAGATTTTAATAAAAATTGATGAAATATGTGATTAAAAAGTTGTGAAACCCTTTAAATATGTGATTAAAATTTATTGTTGATTTTGACTTATATTAAAATTTGAATTTTAATACTCACCGAACAGGGACTTAGTGTCATTATGGCCACTAAATTTCATTTTATTTCACCATAGCTACTTAATTGTATAACGTTTCACTATGGCCATCCGATGTTTCATAATGTTTTACTATGGTTACCCAACCTTTTTTCCCACAATTTTCACTAATTTTAAAAGAGGTAAAATAGTAACTTTACATTATATATTAAAACTAAATTTAAAAAATAAAAAATAAAAACTTATTTTAAAACAAAAACTTTTATTTTATATATATATATATACACCGAGCAGGGATTTAGTGTCACTATGATCAAATTATTTGTTCCTCTGCAACTTGGCGGATAAATACACGCTCTCTTTTTCTCTCTACAACAAGGGGGGAGAGAGAGAGCGAGAGCGAGAGAGAGAGAGAGAGATATAAATTTTTTGTAATGTTTTACTATAGTCAACCAATTTTTTTTTTTTTTTTTTTAACAATTTTCATTAATTTTGAAAGGGGTAAAATGATAAGTTTATATTATGTATAAAAGCTAAATTAAAAAAAGAAAATAAAAACTTATTTAAAAAAGTTACTTAAGAAAATAAAATAAAATAAAAACTTTTTTTAAAAAAAATTTACTTAAAAAATAAAATAAAAACTTATTTAAAAAAAAGGCTACTTAGAAAAATAAAATAAAATAAAAAATTATTTTAAAATAAAAAACTTTTATTTTTATTTAAAATTTACTTTATATATATTACAAAATTATTGTTCTACCCCTTTTTAAATTAATGAAAATTGTGAAATGAAATTGAGTGGTTATGGTGAAATTTTATAAGAAATTGGGTTGCAATGATAAAATAAATCAAATTGAAAAGTTATGGTGATACTAATTATAAAGTTGAATGATCTTAATAAAATAAAATAAAATTTAATGATTATAGTGACACTAAATATAAAGTTAAGCCCCCTGTTTGAGTCCCATTATTTCTTATTATATTAAATTAAATTTTTCTCTCTCCTACTTTTAACCACACAATTTTTAATAAAATAATATTACAGGTAAATCAAAAACTTTTCAACCACCAATTTTTCAAAAAAATATTATTCATCTCATTATAATCTACAAATAATTGGGCTCAAACGACCCCTAAGTGATCAGTAAATAATAATTTATTCCCCCTGGTTGATAGTGCGGTCAACCGGGAGACAACCCAACAAGCGCAGACGTTGTTCAGACCGGACACGACCCGAATTCACACTCGTTCTGACATCTAAAACGCTGTCGTGTTGCCATCTCAAACCTCCGAACGACACCGTTTAACAACCATTTTCTGCATCAACAGTTACGGAGGCATTTGTTCCTCTGCAACTTGGCGGATAAATACACGCTCTCTTTTTCTCTCTACAACAAGGGGGGAGAGAGAGAGCGAGAGAGAGAGAGAGAGAGAGAGAGAGATAGTGCTGTCGGGTTCTGTCCCCCCAGCCATCGGCTCTTTCTGGTAGGCTCCGATTCTCTCATTTTCATCATTTTATCTGATTTCTTGATCTCACTTTTTTTACCCTAGCATCTCCTATTACGTTTATTTATTTTTATTTTTATTTTTGCGGAAAAAAAATAATTTTGAGCTTTCGATCTTTAGTATATGTCTTGTATTTTTGTTGTAATTTCTGATCTTTGTTGTTTAAGCTTACGATTTTTCGGAATAGTTTATGTACATTTTGTCTCCTTTTAGTAGATCGTGGACAAATCTGCACTTTAGGAACATTTAAAGGTTACAAGAGGAAATAACATAGCTTTCAAGTGTTGTACAATGACGTTGGCTGGTTCTATTAGCTTTTGTGTGTATGGCGGGCCGGCTTTGAATTTTTTTTTGTTAAAATTGCATATGGTTAAAAGTAATGAATGTGTATGAGATACTTTTACGGATTAAATATAAATTTTGCATATTTTAGGTTTCTGATAGTAGGTTAGGTTCGTGAATTAGTTCTACGAGCTCAAAGAATTCCCATGATTTGAAAGTGTAGCTTGATAAGTTAAAGAATGACAAGCTCCTACCAAGCAATGATCCAATTAAAGGCTCGAACTACGTCAACAACAACTAAACATTATTATTAGACTATTTTTTTAATTATTTTTTTATTTTTACATTAATCTGAAATTATCACACATCAACATGCATGATTAACCCCCACTAATTTGCTAAAATTTGTCTTCTTTAATATATTTTACCCCTGTTTGAGACTCATTTTTTCAAATCTTATTTTCAACCACACGTTCTCTTATAAAATAATTATATACGTATTTCAAAAATTTTCCCTATTTTTTAGAGGATGTTTGAGCTCCATTTTAAAAAAAAAAAAGTATTTTAGAATAGTAGATTAATGAAAAATATGTGGTTGAAAAATAAGGATTTTTTTTATTTACGTATAATATTATTTTACTGAAAAATGTTGTTGAAAAGAAGAGAGAGAAAAATGTATTTTGAAAAAAAGGGGAATCAAATAAAGTCTTAATAGATTTTAATAAAAATTGATGAAATATGTGATTAAAAAGTTGTGAAACCCTTTAAATGTGTGATTAAAATTTATTGTTGATTTTGACTTATATTAAAATTTGAATTTTAATACTCACCGAACAGGGACTTAGTGTCATTATGGCCACTAAATTTCATTTTATTTCACCATAGCTACTTAATTGTATAACGTTTCACTATGGCCATCCGATGTTTCATAATGTTTTACTATGGTTACCCAACCTTTTTTCCCACAATTTTCACTAATTTTAAAAGAGGTAAAATAGTAACTTTACATTATATATTAAAACTAAATTTAAAAAATAAAAAATAAAAACTTATTTTAAAACAAAAACTTTTATTTTATATATATATATATACACCGAGCAGGGATTTAGTGTCACTATGATCAAATTATTTGTTCCTCTGCAACTTGGCGGATAAATACACGCTCTCTTTTTCTCTCTACAACAAGGGGGGAGAGAGAGAGCGAGAGCGAGAGAGAGAGAGAGAGATATAGTGCTGTCGGGTTCTGTCCCCCCAGCCATCGGCTCTTTCTGGTAGGCTCCGATTCTCTCATTTTCATCATTTTATCTGATTTCTTGATCTCACTTTTTTCACCCTAGCATCTCCTATTACGTTTATTTATTTTTATTTTTATTTTTGCGGAAAAAAATTAATTTTGAGCTTTCGATCTTTAGTATATGTCTTGTATTTTTGTTGTAATTTCTGATCTTTGTTGTTTAAGCTTACGATTTTTCGGAATAGGGGGGGGGGGGGGCTGGAGCTAAAGATTGACTGAATGTTATGAAAGAGCATGGTATAGTTAATTGTCAAGTTGTGTTTAATTGTTGATATACTTCATCCTTACCGCACATTTAAGCTGAGTGTCCATATGGTCTTGCTTGATGAACAATCTGAGTATGTGTCTTTAGCTTCAATTATGTGCAACGAGCATGGTATAGTTAATTGTCAAGTTGTGTTTAATTGTTGATATACTTCATCCTTACCGCACATTTAAGCTGAGTGTCCATATGGTCTTGCTTGATGAACAATCTGAGTATGTGTCTTTAGCTTCAATTATGTGCAACGAGCATGGTATAGTTAATTGTCAAGTTGTGTTTAATTGTTGATATACTTCATCCTTACCGCACATTTAAGCTGAGTGTCCATGTGGTCTTGCTTGATGAACAATCTCAGTACATGTCTTTAGCTTCAATTATGTGCAACGAGCATAAGGAACTGTATTGCAGTCTTTTCTCTTCTTTAGAAATTAATCATGATGCTTTATCTGAGTGGTATGGCTGAAAGTGGGCTTTTGAGGATCACGAAAGTTTTGCTGGACATCCCATTGATTATATACATCAGTGGGAGTAATGCTCAAAAGAATTAATTGGACACCTTGAGAAGTGAAATTCGTGTCATACAACCTACTAAAATTTATGGCAAGAAATAGAACCTGAATGGAGTTTCTCATGGAACACTATATTGAGAAAATAAGCATTTTCTTTTGCTTTTGTGATATAGATCTTGAATATTTGCTAATTCATATTTCAAAACCGCCAAATGCTACCTGCATAGGATAAAACTTTTGATACGAGGACATAACTTATTGGAAACAGTTTTATGTTGACTGGAAAGAGGCTCAATTCTGCCAGCCACACGAATATATGACCCTCATTTCATGTGTCCTTAGGCGTCCCAAGTGAACAACTGAAGAAAACATTTTGTGGGCCTGGACCAAATCAAAGAAATAGGGATTGTGACTTTGTTGGACATTGTAAAGCTGCAAACAGGTACAATCTTTTGTCATCTCAAATGCATATAATATTCTGTCGTCTTTGTAATAAAATTAGATTATTGGATAACGTTGGGGTGGAATGGACTTACTTAATATTCTAATGAAAGGAGGAACAAATAGTATTTTAAATAGAGAAACAGAGACGTGGAGAGAAGAGAAACTGACTTTTGGTATCACAGCTGCTGCTTTGATTCCTTTCTAATGAATAAATCCTCTTTTCTTGTCTAATTTCTGAATAGGATATGTGTAGGTAATATACACGTGATATGGTCCATGCAGGCCTAATGAGTAAATTATCTTTTCTTGTCTAATTTCTGAATAGGATATTAAAACATGGTATTTTGTTTGTGTGTGATATGGTCTATGCGGGAATAACATTTTCCCTTTTTTAATATAAATTTTACGTTTGATGAAAGTTGTGTTCTTTGGTTTTTATCCAACTTGTTCTGGTATGTGCATAGTTTTAATTAAAGTCCGTTGAGATTTTTTTTTTTTTTTTTGGCTGTTTCCTTCTCTATTTGATTTATGAGATGTTTTCACTTGTGCAGGAACAACGATAAAGAATGGATTTCTAGCTTTAGTTTTATTACTAATGATGGTATGATGTTGCTTCTTTTAATAATAATCATACATTAGATCTCTGAAGGTGAAAAGAGGAGAGACTTATATGAACAGGGTTTATTCTGCGTTGTTTATTGAACTTGAGTGTTTATTTTCCCTCGCATGCTTAGACAACAATTAGCTGGATCTAATGAGGTGCTTTAATTAATGAAGGACCACAATCACTTGACAATAAAGACCTTTATGGCTATCACAGCTGAGAGGGATGCCGCCATTCGAGAAAGGAACATGGCATTGGAGGAGAGAAAGAGGGCCTTTGCAGAGCGAGACATGGCAATGCTGCAGCGTGATGCAGCAATTGCCGAGCGTAGTGCTGCTATACAAGATCGAGATGAGGCTATTGCAGCCTTTCAATTCAGGGAGAGTTCAATGAATGACAACACTCTCGCTGATTCACTTGGAAATGAAATTACAAGTGGATCAAAACACATTCACTACCAGCAGCAGATGCACATGGCTGAAGCTGCGTATATTTCTGGGGGAGTTGCAAAAATTAATGATTTTAACGTTACAGAAACTGCTTCTGAAACTGCTAAGCGTAGGAAAGTGAGGCAACCAAAAGATGGAAAACTAGCAAAATCAGCAAAGCCTCTGAGGGTGGGAAAAAGAGGGGCCGAAAATTTGAGTAAGCAGGTAAACTCGGATGCATCTAACAGTTGGAGTAATGAGCATGATTTTGATTGTGATGAGGACGATCTGGACAAACAAGTTTCGTGGAAGGATAATTTGGGTTTGAACCAAATTAACTTTGATGAGTCTGCCATGCCAGTGCCAGTTTGCTCTTGCACTGGTTCACCTCAGCCATGTTATAGGTGGGGGAGTGGTGGATGGCAGTCTGCATGCTGTACTACCACAATTTCAATGTATCCATTACCTCAGGTGGCAAATAAACGCTACACCAGAGTTGGTGGTAGAAAGATGAGTGGAAGTGCTTTTGGCAAGCTGCTAAATCGACTTGCTACAGATGGTTACGATTTTTCCACTCCTCTCGATCTCAAAGATCACTGGGCTAAGCATGGGACGAATCGGTACAGCACCCTAAAATAAGCTGCTGCTTATAAGCATCTTGGACTGGATGGTGGATAAAGAAAATATTCTTGCCAAAGGATTGACCAAGGTAGTTCATACAACTTGGCACCTTGACAGGTTATATCAATCCATCGTAGTAGCTGAATTGGATTTTAAGTATTGAAATTATACCAATTTGATGCAGAAAGGAGCGACTTTGTTTCAAATGTAAGATTTTGTCAAAATTCAGATGATATGGGTTTAAACAATATTTACACTTGTACAACTTAATTAGTTGACCTAATCACATACTTTCTACTCTTACAAAACCTGAAAGGGCCCCTCACTGACAATAAAAAAGGATCTAAACTAATAGCAACTGGCCAATCCATTTAATACGATTGAACAGCCATCTCTTTATATACATCTAACCCCTATTTCACCTTTCATAGGCCATAGAGCATCTCTCATAAAAGCCTGGTTTTTTTCAAAAACTGTAGACTTATAACGGTACGAGATCCTCTTAAAATAGTGGGGTGTCACCGGCAATGCGTACGTAGATAGTGCATGATTGTTATCAATTCGTGTCTGAAGTATTAAGTCCTACAATGACCATGACCGTCAAATTTGATTGAGAGTCAATTAACCACAAAAATACTAGATTTGTTATTTCTTCGAAAACTGAAAATCCATATTCAAGATAACCGACTAAATCCCATGAAACATTTACACAAAAGTTTGTTGATATCTTTAAATTCACTTCGATTCTTTATTAATTCACACATAAAACCTTTACACGAGTTTGTTGATATCCTTCAATCCAGACTAAATCCCATGAAACCTTTACACATAACTTTGTTGACATCTTTAAATCCACTTCGATTCTTTAATAATTCACATCACTTTTGCTTCTATTGTAACACTTCCCCCAAGTTAAAAGGCCTTTGATGTCCCCTCTAACAATAATTGGCGCCTCACAATCACCAAGCTCTCCTAAAAATTGGTCCTAGAGTTAACTAACCAAAATAATTAAAGAGGAGCTCTTGTCAACCATCTCCACGAGTCCACTCATATCTACTTGAGTAGCTACTATGAATCTCTCCCATGAGTCCACTCTCATTAGATTATTTAGAGTACTCGTAGCTAAGGGTCTTAAAACTTTTGAGCATCCATATAAAATGGATAACGCTTGGTTGCACTATATAGCCCAAACAAGGCAACAAAAGTTTACAATAGTTCAACCAATACAAGATAAAATCACAAGAACTTGTCTTCTCGAAGAGGAAACTACAGATCCACTCAAAAATCACAGAAGAACCCTCAAAACATAATTTTAAACAGCATAAGAACCCTAATATTCTCACTAGTTTCCACTGAAAATACAAGCATCAGAGGAAGTAAATATTTGGTCTCAATCTTGAATTAGATTTTCAAGAGAGGAGATGAGTTAGAATGAAACCCTAACTAGAATGAGAGTAAAATTCTCTCTCAAAAAAACCTAAAAGCTAGAATCATCTGCTAAGTGAGACAACAAAAACAAATAAAGCCTTAGAAGCATCCGAAAGCAATTCAAATGACCACGGTAGTGCTAGGTGTCAAAATCTTGTACAAAAAGCCTCCATCGACAAAGTTGCATTCTCAAAATGCGACTTTAAGTCAAATTTTGGGAGCATACATGCACAACACAATTCCAACAATCTCCACCTTACTACCAAGAATTTGGACATAATAGTGCAACCGAGAGCATCACCAACAGTTGCATATTTTACTTGGTCAATGTACTTGTACATTTAACACAATATCAACGTATAATAATCTCAAGCAATTTTGAAATTTGCTTAAAGGTACTTTAATCGCCATATCAGAAGAATTAAATTGTGTAGCAATTTGCCAATTTTAAGTATCTCTTTCAAAATGATGTCTCCTATGAAATGATACTTATTATCAATTTGTTTAGTTTTGTCATGAAACATGTGATTTTTACTCAAATGTATTGCACTTTGGTTATAAGAAGAAATGCATTTTCATCAACAAAATAAGTTCACCAAGCCAAGCACTTAACTAGAAATATTCTTTAATGGTATCAGTGGCAAAAATGTATTCTACCTCTGTTGAAGATAGAGCCACAACTTCTTGAAGATGTGATTTCCAAGTACCACAGAGAGTATAAAAATATGATGAAGCTGACCTCCTAATATTTCTATTTCTAGTAAAATTAGAATCAGTATAGCCCTTTAAAATTATCTCATCTTTGTTCATTTTAAACACAAGTCCTAATTCAGAAATTCCTTTAAGATATTTTAATAGCCATTTTAATGCATCCCAATGTTCTTTCCCATGATTACTCATAAATTTGCTAAGTACACTAATGCTATGCGTAAGATCAGGTCTCATACATATCATCAAATACGTCATGCATCCAATAACATTTGCGTAAGAAATTTTAGACATTCTATTATATTCTTTCTCAATTTTAGGACAACAATCAGAGGAAAGCTAAAATGATTTGCCAAGGGTAAATTTACCAGTTTACAATTAAACATGCTAAACTTTTTCAGAGCTTTATTCACATAATTATATTAATTTTAAAATAGTAGATTACTACTTTTATCTTTTATTAGCACACCTAAAATTTTCTTGGTTGAGCCAAGATCGTTCATTTCAAATTTAGTTTTGAGTTTTGTTTTTTGTTTTTTTTCTACAATCTTAGATTTATCAACTGGCTAGAAGTATATCATCTACATAAAGTATCAAATATAAAGAAATTTTACCTCGATTTGCTTTACAATGAAGATAGTTATCATAATTGCTTCTTTGAAAACCATGCTTCAAGACAAAAGAGTCAATCTTTTATATCTCTGTCTTGGAGTTTATTTCAAATCATATGAACAAAATTTTAATAAACAAATAGTATACTCAGGATCAACTTCAACAAAACCGAAAGGCCGCTTCATGTAAATCAATTGATCTAATTCACCATACAAGAATGCAATTTTTACTTGTAACTGATCAAGTTCCACTTAAATTAGGCAATAAGTGTGAGAATACATCTAATAATAGTATATTTCGCTACAGAGGAAAAAATCTCATTGTAGTCAAAACCTTCCATTTATGTAAAATATTTGGTAACTAGTCTAACTTTGTATCTAACATTATTATTTCCTCTCCCCCTTCTTTTATTTTATAGATCCATTTGTAGTCTTATCAGTTTTCTTAACCAATTCTTAGGTTTTTTTTTTCTTTCTTTTTTTGAAAAAAAAAGAAGCATTTTCTTCTTCCATGGCAGCTAACCATTCTTAGAATCTTTACATTTTATAGCATTATCATAGCAATTTGGTTAATTTTCAGCTGCTTCTTGATAAGTGAATAGTGAAACAAAATCATCACTATCAGACCGATAGAGGTTTGATCTATCTTCTCTGCCTTTCTCTTATGAGGGTACTCATCAAGAGACAAAGTTACAAGACTAGACTAGTCATGTCGATCAATTTCCCGATCTACTTCAATTTCCTTTAAGGATACATCATTAGTATGAATATATTTCCCCATCCATAGATATATTATTAATTCTTAAAAGGAGAGCAAACTCTACCTCAATTTGAACATTCCTTTCAGTCTTTCCTTCTAAACATGCCATAAGAAATTTAGTAAAAATAATGTTCTTTCTTATTATGACCTTAAAACCCCTCTCTTTTTTAACCCACAACTTGTACCCTTTACAAACACTCCATAACCCAATAAAACAAATTTAATTGATCTAGTCTTTGTCGTTGAAGCTCACTCCAAGGATCGTCAAAACGGTGTTTTTCAGGCTCAGTTTCACATTACTTTTTCTCTACTAAACAACCGATCCAAACAGCTCCAATCCACAACTAATATATTCACCTCAGTTGCCTCTCAATCTCACCCATAAAAGACAAGATGACGGTGATGATTTGTAGACCACAAAAAGCAAGGAGAAAATACCACAAAAGGAGGCAAGAAAGACACAACAAAGTGAAAGGGAAGTCAACGATTTTTGGACGTGAAGACCAGCTGGATTTTCACTTCTATTGCAGCCACGTTTTCCTCCTCTCAAACACACAAATCACACACAATGGCTAGGGTAAAATATATAGATAGACTAGGTTAGGCTTTAGTCGAACTAATAATAACGTTAAATGGGCCAAGATTCAAAGCCATTTAAGAGGTAATATAATGGACCGGGTTAAGCCTTTGGACTTGATTGTTGATAATTATTTCACTCATTGGTCGGGATCTATGAAATATATTCCCACATTTAACATCATAGTCCAGGATTTATTGAATATCAAAATCCAATAGTTTTTAAGTTTCCTATATTTTGATGAGCATATGTTGCTCAACCAAATATTTTCAAATAAGAGTAGTCAACGAGCTTTTGTGTCTACACAGATTCGGGCACATGAAAATTTAAAGCATTAATAGGACACTGATTAACAGAATGTGTATCAGTTTTAGCAGCTTCTTCCCAAAATAATTTGGGTACACCAGAACTTAAAAGCATATATCTTACTCTATTCAATAAAGTTCTATTCATTCTTTTAGCAATGCTATTTTGTTGAGACTCATAGGTTATAGTTCTATACCTCAAAATGCTATGTGGTTTATAGAAATTAGTGAATTCATAATTGTAAAATTCTAGACCATTATCCGTCTTTAAGGTTTTTATTTAAGATCAGTTTGGTTTTAAATTCTACTTTTTCAATCTTTTAAAATATTTTGTTTTTAATAGAAACACCCAAGTTTTTCTAGAAAAATTATCAATGATCATCAACAGATAATATTTATAACCAGACAGAAGATTGGTCACGAATGCAGGATCACAAAAGTCAGCATGCAAGTATTCTAGGATTTGCTTAGACTGAAGAATTTCAGAAGGAAAAAAAAAGTCGCTTACCAGTCACACATTTTTCACAAGGAAATTCACCAATGTTAACTTTTACAAGAACTCCTTTATTTAATAAAGACTTTAAACTCTTCTTACTAATGTGACCAAGTCTATCATGCTGTTCATGAAAATATCTTTTGATTTAAACCACCACAAGTGTACGGCTCGTCAACACTTAATAACGTGGGTGTGACTCCAAGTATCATCCCACAAGGATTGATTTAGTTCAATTTTAATTAATTACGACAACCTTATCTGAAACAAGAATGATAAGAATGCATTTGTTATGATGAAATTATAACTAAAATAAACTATGTATGTAATTATAAATGAACTAACTAAATTAAATGCAAGTTGTGTTTAAATGCAAGTTAATGTCTTTAATGAATGACGAACATACTAGGATTGCGAATCCCCATGCAATAATCTCTTTTAAACTTAGTTTTACATTTTGACACCACCGAATTTTTATGAATCAATATTCATATTTTATTCAACAATCACTCTCGAGTATTGTTGAACCTATTTTCATATACAACTCGATTATATTTCTATGACGAATGGGAATACACAGGAATGTATGAATTTTTATGAAACATTTAAAGATTCACATAAAGCATAGCAGTATATTTATACCTCCATTGGACCCTACGATGATTTATACCATGTCAAGCCTATTCCCCTTCTTTCAAATGCATGAAACAAGCCACAAAATTCATAGAATCATGTGCACAACAATTGTGGAGAAAATAAATTCAGATAAACCATTCAAACTCCAAAAATGTGCTTTAATGTCAAAAATGTAAAAACGAAGATTAAAAGTGATATCACATGGGTTATCGTTCTCCTAACACATATAAATCTAGCCTAGCATGGTGAAAATAAGAAAACAAAAAGGATATTGAAGAAATGATACCACCAAATTAATTCTTGAATATTGAATCTTCGCGTCTTCGGGTCAATCTTCACGTTTGTTGCCTCCTTCTATGCTCTAAAACTCTTAGAAATATGTTGGAATGCATGGTGAATGTTTAGGGACAACCCTAGGGTTTTAAAACACATTCCAAGATTTGTTTCCATAAGAATTTTAATAAAAAAAGGAAACTAGATTTTTTGCGTCGGGAAAGAACTATGCTATAGCATAGTTCAATTGAAATCAGCCCTTCAATTCTTTTAAAATAGGTATGAGACTGCATTGAGTTTTATACTAGCAACCGCATAGTATTGGAAACTTTCCAAAAGTTGTAATTTAGTCCCCCGAACTCCATTTTCTTGCTTCTTGACCTCTTATTTTATTTCAATACTCAATGTCTTCACTAAATTGATCCTTGATTCTTTCACATCCTCCTTTATGCTTTCGGGTCATCTTTCGACTATTTGCATTTTGGTTCCTGAACTTTTGTTTTCTTTTGTTTTTATCTTTTCGCTTATTTTTCCTCAATTTTCCCACATTCATCAATATTGTCTTACAAAATATAATTTATATAGAATTAAGCCATTTATCAACAACTATTCATGTTTTGTGGTCAAAATAAGTGGGTAAAACACACTTGTCAAACCCCCAAACTTGAATTATTGTTTGTCCTCAAACAAAACCGTGACTTAACTCCACACAAAACACGATTTGACAACTTGTCGTGTCTCAGGATTATAATTCAACAATCAACACAATGAACAGTTTTAACAGTGCAAAATCAAATCAACCTCCACCAATTATATGCATAACTCATCTTGTTTTTGTGTGTGTGTGTAAACTCACGAAAACATATTAAGCTCATGATTGGTCCAATTCCCGACACTTAGTGGTCAAGTATTTCATTTCTTCACTTAGGAGATACACTTCCCAAAACCCTCACTCTCTATTAGTTTGGATAAATGTTACCATCACAAGTTTACACTTTAACAAAGAGGGATTCTCCTATTTTTGATTGCTTCCACCTTTAAGTCTAAATTAAGCTACTTTTCTCGCATTAAAGGTATAACTATATCAAACCAAATGTCTTGGGGGCTTAATCAATGTACTTGTGTCTTTCCTCACTAGTTCTTCTTTTCTCTTTTCTCTCTTCTCTCTCTCTCTCATTTTTTTCTATTTTTTTCTACTCTTTTGCTTTCTATGTAATCCATGTATCGAGCTTTAAACCGATGACTCTCAAGTCAATTGACTTTAGGGCACCAAGTTTTCAAATACCTTTACAAGTTTATTCACTCGAGTTACGAAAGCTCAAGAATATGGTTTTTTATTAACTTCTCCCTTTCTTACTTTCTATATGACCCCGCAGCGAGTGTTAGGTCGATGACTCCCAAGTCAGTTGACTTTAGGACACTCGATTTTCAAGTACCCTTACAGGCTTACTTGCTCGAGTCATAAATGCTTTGAGAGAAGTATTAATCGTACATAGATTAATGCTATACCCCTTTTCTTTTAGACGTTTATTTCCCAAAACCAACCCCTAACTTAGGACTTTCACCTAATCTTCGTCTCATTGGTTTTAGGCAATCAATAAACTATAATTTCATATACAAAACCCCTACTCATCTTAATGTTCCAATGTAACAGCTTAACCATCTCCAAGTCATCAAAACAATGGGTTATGGACAAATACAATAGAGGTTTTTCACGTATAGCATATTCTGTTCAACTTTACGTGTAAAACATGAGTGTCGTGCACAAGGAATGTCAAGTTTCAGATAAATAAGTATTGGTTAATCTAATATGTACTATTTCCACTGTTCCTACTCCATACCTATTCCAATATTCAATATCATTATCTACAAGGCTATCAAACCCACACAAGCATGCGAACAAATAAACAATTACAAGAAAATAAATAAAAACCAGAAAATTTTTCATACGAATCAGTCACACAAAAAGCAGTAAATTCTACACAAATATCGATGAATGTCAAATACACAGTGAAAATTCTGCCACCCCAAACTTCTATACAACATTTTCCTCGATGTTGAGAAAATATAAGTTAGGGTCCATTTGATTGGAGTAAATTCCATGAAAAATGTCACATCTGAGGAACTCATTTTCTACTTTGGCTGTTTGATATGAAAGTAGAAAAGAAGTTCGAATTTCAAGGTACAAATACTTAAAGCATGTTTTTGGCCAATTCTACGGAAATTGCATTCCTATGGCTTTGATGTTTTTTCTTTTCCAATTTACATGAATTGATTTTCCTTTTCCACCTTTGTAATCAAAGGAACCCTCAATGAAATGCAGAATTGAAGGACAAAACAAAATAGATATAAAAGGTGGGTTTATGAATACTCCCATGATCAGTATGGATGTGGTGGTGCAGATGGAGGAAGAAAACTAGGGCTCGATGTGCCATTTGCTGGTGGTGGAAGTAGTTGTGCTAGAATCTATCTCATCATCTCGGATTGCTGGGCTAGCTCGACTTGTACACGCCAAATTAATGTGGATTGCTCCCTAACCTCAGTCTCAATGCTACCTAAACGATTCCACATTTTGTTAGCCGTCAGCTATATATTGTCCATGTGGCCCACATACATACTCAACCTCCCATTCAAAGTCTCTCTCTTCTCACCGCCAGGGACACCCTATTGGCGGTAACCATGAAATTTTTGGTTGTCAACATGTCACCCTATACCATCTGCATATTAGTACTCATAGTCCCGAAAGCCTGTTGAAGATTTTGAATATCCCAGCTAGAGTCAATCATGGAATCGAACACTTGTCACAGTAGTTGGGTATCGACGTCAATATGTGGTGGCGAGGCCTGAGGCATCTCAGCATCGTCAACTGTTGACTTGGTTTAGCTAGCTGCTGTTTGCAACGTTCCTTCTCCTGCTTTTCTCTATGCCTCGCCCGGGCTTTATCCTGAGCCTCAAAAGTGGTGTGCTCAATGAAAGGGCTGGATCACTCGGGAAATTCTCCAATGTGATTGATGCCCCAATTCTTGTAGATGCCACTGATTAGACTCGAGAATATCAAAGAGCATTGGTGGTCTCCCCAAACACCTTGTGAGTGAATGCAGTCATAGATGAAATCACAGGACATGGGACCAATTATCCCCATGATAGCTGATAGTAGTCGTGTATTACTTCCGGTGAGAACATGATCTACATTTTCTCTTACCCATGTTTGGTGCAAATGCCTTGATCCCAGGGTGTCTATCTCAATATTGAAATTAGCATAAAACTTCTTGACAAGACCTTTATATACCAGGTGTGGTCTCTCCACGACCTTATCCCATCCATAGATTTGAATAAAATGAACCAGCTCAAATCTAGGAAAATAGTCAAGTTTCACTGGCCTCTCCACAAATAATTCCCAATGGCTAATGATCATATCAAAGTAATGAGACACAGCCTCTCTATTCAAGAACCTCTGTATGCCCTTTCGTGCTCTCGAGTACGTGACGTGCCCTATGTAGAACTACCTTAATCCTTTCCTTTTGCAATCCTCTTTGGTGGCATCCTGTCAAATATGGAAAATGAAAGAATTAGTCCATCTACTATGCACAAACAAATGCTATGTTAATTCATAATAACATGAGCCTGAAATTTCCCCCAAACTTATTTCAAACTACATGTATATAATACTTGTGCTCAATGAAATTAGGTAACGAGATCAAACGAGGTGTAAAGTATCATGAGGATTCCATGCTTGATGTAATATGTTAATGAGTAGGGGTTAGTATCTTAAAGAAAATCAAATTATGGCTCACAAGACTGAAATTAACTCAAACAGTGCAAATTCCTCATTTTGGCCCATGATAGAACAATAGATTTAACATCTGGGTTAACTTTTTCCCCAGCAATCTCCTAGCATATGGAAGAGTTTATATTATTCTAGCATATATTCAAATTTGAGGTCAAACGGATTTCGGTTGGGTTAGAAAACTGAAGGATGAAATGAGGACCGGGAGGTGACGTGTGCCGGCCATGTCATGCCTATGTGTGCCACATTGGGTGTTTATGTTTATCTACTTAATTATGATGACTTCTTACACCAAATGCAACCTCAAATAGATACTGATCAATCCTAATTCGAAGTGAGCCCGAATTAGACACGCAAGTTCACTTTGGCATTTTATCGAAACATATTGAGTGCAATTTGTTTTTCCTTAATTTTTTCAATAAATTGATTGTTGAATCACGCCATCATGTTCACACATCACAACCAAGCTAATACACCACAACTAACTAAGCTCATACTTCTTTAAACAATAAAAAAAATATGAAGAATACAATTGAAAAAGAAGTAAGAGAAAGGGATAGAGATGAGTTACCTTGCAATCCTTGGATGAATTCACTGTGGTGTAGTAAAATTCAATTCGTGAAACAAGAACCAACCCGTGTTTGTTATGAGATGAGAACCCGTGTGGGTGAAGTTGTGTATCGCGTGTGCGAATGAAGTGGAGTCGAGTGTTGTGTGGTGCTAGTATGTGTACGTTAAAATTGATTTTTTTTTTTTATCATCCACTCATTTGACATTAATTCAAACTTTTTATTTTTTTATTTTATTTAGTTTTACTGCTTAAGTTTATCAAAGTGCTACTTTTGCTCTTCATTTAGGTCTTGTATGCGAAGGTCGCTTGATAGAGGGTTAAATCCAGTTGATTCGTAAATCAAACGCACTTTCATCGTAGGCATCGGGAAGCAAGAGCAACACAGCAAAAAGAGTAAGAAAGGGAAAGTACCAATGGCTAATTAGCAAATCGAGCCAATGATGATAGGAAATATGTTACTTGGGGATTTCAGGGCACCATTAGTCATCCAAACCCAATCTAGCATTCTGTATCCGACATTTGGGCAACCAAACTTACAATTGAAAATTAATGTCATTCAACTCTTTCAGAATGGGCATCAGTTCTACGAAATGGCTAATGAAAATCCATGTGTATATATCCTGATTCTTGGATATATGTCAACACTTTAGGCATCAAGGAATTTGAGACGATGCTATTAGACTGAGGTTATTTTCATATACTTTACAGGATAAAGCATTCGAATAGCTAGATTCACTTCCCATTACGAGCATAACTACTTGGAACGAACTAGCTCACAAATTCTGCACGAAATTCTTCTCACTAGCCAAGGTATAAAAATTGAGGCACGACATATTGATATTCAACTACGGTGAATCTGAATCATTTGATGAGGCTTGGAATAGGTTTAAGAACCGCTAAGGAAGTGTACTCAACATGGTTTCGACAAAAAACCCAAATCCAATTTTTCTATACAGGATTATTTCTATCTTTCAAAAACGTGGTGGATTCATTATCTAATGGGTCCATATCCTCGAGAACAATCGATGGAGCATGGGATTTATTTAAGATAATGGCTGTTACTTCATCTATGTGAGGTGTGGGTGATCCAGAAGAAATCGCCAAGGGTTTATGAAGTAGACACATACTCGGCCTTATCTACTAAGATAGACTCTCTATTCCATAAGATGGAAAGCATGTTAAATTCAACAAATGCAACACAAGCACGAAAACCAAGTTTTGAAGAATGTGGAGCTGATGATCACAATACATCAGAATGTCCAATCATGTTAGAGGGAATGGAGCAGGTAGAGTATGCGCAATGGCGTCATGTCAACAAATAATCTAAATTCAAAGACTTGTAATTCTGGTTGGAGAAAGCACCCAAATTTCTAGTGGAATAGAAAACCAAAATCAATTCCAAAATCATAATAGACCCCAAAGGCAATATAGGAGAAGAAGATTCAGTTGGAAGGTATGTTTGTGAAGTTCATGGAGAAGACCGATAAATACATGGAAGCAAATAAACAATTCATGAGGAAAACTGAAACAGCTCTCCAAAATCAGGGTGTAGCAATTGCGAACAAGGAGATGCAGGTGGGATAGATAGTACTTTTGATGACAGGAAAGAAACCCAGCTACTCTGTCAAGCAATATTGAAGTGAATCCCAGTGAGCATGTTCTAGCAATAACTATAAGAGAGGTTTAATTACCAAAGATTAGCATGAGAAGACTGGGTGCAAACAAAGAAATAGTACCTTCTTTTGACGAGGAGTAGATTGACTAGACCAGAGAAGTAACTACCAACCAGAGAAGCAACACCATGGGCAAAAGCAACTGCTCTTGTCAATATATATGAGCACAAAATCCATTCCCTCAGAGATTGAAGAAGCATAAGATGGATCAACAATACATGAAATTTTTGGAGGTTTTCAAGAAACTTCACATAAATATTTTGTTGGTTGAGGCACTCACCCAGATACCTAGCTATACCAAATTCTTGAAAGATGTCTATCCAACAAACACAAGCTGGAGAAGTAAGAAAAGGTGATGTTGATATAGAAATGCAGTGCTAGAATTAGAAAAGGCTACCTCCAAAACTAAAAGATTCAGGGAATTTTACCCAGGACCATAGAAAATTGTTATTTTGAAAAAGCTTTATGTGATTTGGATGCTTGTATTAACTTACTGCCACTTTCTATTTTCAGAAAACTAGGATTGGGGAAAACTAAGGCAACTATTGTCACTCTATTTCAAAAACTTATCAGACACATGCATTCTCAATCCACTCACTGATTCTAGTGAGATTGAGGTTTGTGCAAGATATATGGAGACAAACCCACGCTACGTGCGAAAAGAAATTTAGAGGAGCTGGGAAATGGTCCTCCAAACCCACTGCCATCAATCCAACAACCACTTAAATTAGAGCTCAAGCAACGACCACCTCATTTGTGTTATGCTTATTTAGGGGAATCATCTACACTCCCAATCATAACTTCGAATTCAGTTAGCAAGATAGAAGAGGAGAGATTACTTTGGGTACTCAGAGAAAATCAAACAACTATTAGGTGGTCTATTGTCAACATAAAAGGACCAGTCATTCACTTTGCACTCACAAGATTCTCATGGAGGAGAACTTCAAACCGAACATAGATGGCTAGCAGAGGCTTAATCCAAACATAAAAGAGGTGGTTAGAGTAGTGGTGATTAAACTTTTAGATGCGAGAATAATTTATCCTATCTCATAGACGTTCGGAATGGGAAGAATGAATTAATACCCACCAAAATTGTTATGGGATGGAGAGTTTGCATTAATTATTGCAAACTCAATATTGCTACTTAGCCGGAACACTTTTCCATCCCTTTCATTGATCAGATGTTGGAGAGGTTGGCAGGTCACTCACACTATTGCTTTTTTGATGGATATTCAGGATATAATCAGATTCCAACAGTGTCAAATGACCAGGAGAAGACGACTTTCACTTGTCCCTATGGTACCTTTGCCTACCGTAGGATACCTTTCGATCTATGCAATGCCCCTGCTATCTTTCAGTGGTGCATGATGGCTATCTTCTTCGATATGGTGGAAAAATTAATAGAATATGGATGACTTCTCAATTTTTAGGTCTTCTTTTGATGAATGCTTGGAGCATCAAAGCTTGGTATTATAGCATTGCAAGGAGACAAATCTAGTATTGAACTGGGAGAAATGCCATTTCATGGTCCAAGAGGGCATTGTGTTGAGACATCGTATTTCAGCCAAGGGAATTGAGGTAAACAAAGCAACGGTCCAAGTTATCTAGAAATTACCATCTTCTACATCAGTTAAGGGTATTTGCGATTTTCTTGGGCATGCCAGATTTCATCAATAATTCATTAAGGATTTTGCATAGATTACGAAGCCCCTTTGCAATTTACTAGTTAAGGATGTCCCTTTTGAATTTTTTGACTTTTCAATTTTCTGACGAATGCTTAGAAGCTTTTAACAGTCTAAAAGAGAAGCTTTATCTTGGTACCTATCATCATAGCACTGGATTGGAGTTTAGCATTTGAACTAATGTGCAATGCTGGTGATTATACAGTACGAACAATGTTGGGACATGAAAAGGAAAAACGTTTCATGTGATCGGCAAGCAAAACATTGAATAATGCACAGCTCAACTATGCCACTATTGAGAAGGAGCTTCTAGCTGTAGTCTATGCCTTTGATAAATTTCGATCCTATTTTATTGGGTCAAAGGTCTACACCGACCATGCTTCTTTGAAATACTTGACGATAAAAAAGGATGTCAAGTCAAGATTGATTCGTTGGGTTCAAATACTATAAGAGTTTGATATGAAAAATAGAGATAAAAGGAAAGTGAAAATGTGATAGCCGATTGGAGAAGGGAAATAAAAATGAGTCAGTGAAAATTAACGAGATTTTCTCAGATTGTTTAGCATGGAGGTTACGCCTTGGAATGCTGACATTGTAAATTATTTGATCGAATCTATTCCTCCATCAGATTACTCAAGTTATCAAAGGAAGAAGTTCTTTTCTAACTTGAAATACAACTTTCAAGAAGAAAAAACCTGGCCTAATTTAATAGCAGTGGATTTTGAAAACTAAAGCACTTTTCGGGCATAGAAGCTTTCCTTAACTAAAGCATTCCCTTTCCCGCTTGAAATCAAACATCCAGTCAGGGATAAAGTCGAGAATGACATTAAATGAAGGCAGACATCTCTTTTTTGGATTGACCTGCTTGACTCTTTCCTTTGCTTATGCCTTATTTCCGTTCTATGTCGGTGGGTTACTGATTAGATTATTCGGCCACAAGTTCCCGAGGAAGAAGTACCTCGCATACTTGAACATTGTCATTCATCTATTTATGCGGGTATTTCAGTACTTCAAAGACAACTGCAAAGATTCTACAGTCTGGATTTTACTAGCCTACAATATTTTGAGATGCCTTTAAGTTTGTGAAGAGGTATGACAGATATTAGAGCACTGAAAGTATCTCAAGAAGGAATAAGATGCCTCTAAATAGTATTCTAGAGGTGGAGCTTTTTGATGTATAGGGGATTGAAGTTATGGGACCATTTCCTCCATCGCTCACGAATCAATATATATATTTTTGGCATCTCAAAATATTGTAGGCTAGTAAAATTTAGACAAAAACTTTTGCAATCGCCAATTTGAATCGTTGTTAGCTAGATATGGCCTCCAGCACCGTTTAGCCATCCCATATCACCCTCAGACCAACGAGTAAGTTGAAGTCTTGAATCGGGAATCGAAGAGGATACTTGAAGTAACAGTGAGTTCTTGAAGAAATGATTGGTCTAAGAAGCTAGACAATACTTTGTGGGCTTATAGAACAACATTTAATATATATATAGGCATGTCTCCTTATCGTCTAGTGTTTGAAAAAGCATGTCACTCGCCAGTTGAATTAGAGCATCGTGTTTATTGGTAATCAGAAACTTGAATTTTAATTTGAAGGCGGCTAGTGAAAAACGATTGCTTCAATTGAATGAAATGGATGAATTTTGACTGGAAACATATGGGAATGCAAAGCGTTATAAGGAATGCACCAAAAAGATGCATGACATGCATACTCAGAGAAGAGAGTTTGAGATGGGGCAAAAAGTTCTGTTGTATAACCAATGTATTCCCACATGGAGTTGTTGAGATCCTCACTAGAGTAAAGGGACATTTATAGTTAATAGACAGTGGCTGAAACATTACTTGAGTGGGGAATTCTAAAAAAAAAAAGTCTACCATTCACCTCAAAACACCAGAATGAGGTTAACACTGTTAAGTCGAGCTATAGACTATAAACTAGGCTGGTTGGGAGGCAGCCCAACGTTTCTACCCTTTTATTTATTCTGCTTTATACATTAGATTAGGAATTTTTCACGTTTTTCATCAATTTTGATAGTTTAGTCACAAAAAGTTGATGCATGGTCCAAACTAGTTTTGCATGTGTTATGCATGAATTATGTGTTAACATCATATTTAGTGGATTAGGTGATAAAATCACACATTTCGAGGCAAAAAGATGTTTTTTGTGCTTTCCCTGTCAATAACGCCAAAAACATGTTCACGGAAATATCTCTTGATTTAAACCACAGCAAGTGTACGGTACATTAACAAGTAGTAAAATGAACGTGAGTCCAAATATGATCCCATAGGGATTCATTTAGTTCAACTTTAATTACGACAACCTTAACCGAAACAAGAATAATGAGAATGCATTTGTCATGATGAAATTTTAACTAAAATAAAACTACGTATGCATTATATATGAATTAACTAAAGTAAATGCAAGTTGTGTTTAAATGCAAGTTAATGAATGGCGAACATACTAGGATTGTGAATCCCCATGCAATAATTCATTTTAAACTTCATTTTACATTATGACAACACGGCTGAATTTTGACGAATCAATGTTCCTATTTTATCTAACTCAATCTCTCTCGAATAATGTTGAGCCTATTCTCATATACGACCTGACTATATTTTTATGACGAAACGAATACACAAGAATGCATGAATTTTTATAAGCATTTAAAGATTAGAGCATAGCAGTACATTTCTATCCCCAACGGACCCTATGATGATTTATACCATGTCAAGCATATTTTCCTTCTTTCGAATACATGAAACAAGCCACCAAATTCACACAATCACCTGCACAATAGTTGTGGAGAAAATAAATTTATATAAACAATTCAAACTCCAAAAATGTGTTTTAATGTTGAATATGTAAAACTAAAGATTAAAAAGTCATATCACATGGTTCATCGTTCTCCTAGCACATATAAATCTAGTCTAGCATGGTAGAAATAAGAAAACAAAAAGAATATTGAAGAAACAATATCACCCAATTAATTCTTGAATTGAATCTTCGTGTCTTCGGGTCGATCTTCACGTGAACCTCTTCTATTGCATAGAGAATGCTTAAGGATGGCTTAACATTTTAAAACACATGCTAATATTTGTTTCCATAAGAATTTTAATAAAAAAACGAAACCAGATTTTCGTTCGGAAAATGTTCATGCTAGAGCATAGTACAAATCATTGTTATATCATAGTTCAATTGAAATCAGCTCTTCAATTCTCTAAAGATAGGTATACGACTGCATGTATTTTTACACTATGCGACTGCATAGTATTGAAAACTTTCCAAAAGTTGCAATTTAGCCCCTGAACTCCATTTTCTTGCTTCTTGACCTCTTCATTTATTTATTATTCTTCCTCTCCATGTCTTCACTAAATTGGTCCTAGACTCTTTCACATCCTCCTTTATGCTTCCGGGTCATCTTTTGGCTATTTGTAATTTGGTCCCTGAACTTTTGTTTTCTTTCATTTTAGTTATTTCCGCTTATTTTTCCTCAATTTCGCCAATTCATCAATATTATCCTACAAAACATAATTTATATAGAATTAAGCACGTTTCAACATATTTGTCAACAATTATCCATATTTTGTGGTCAAAATAAGTGAATGAAATGCACTTATCACATGCTACAACTTTGCAAGATTGAAATTTCCATTTGAAATAGCTGCTATCAGACCAAGTGAAGGTTTCACTTTAGCAAAATAAAGAACATGTCTCTTTGGGGTAGGAGTGATCAAGTTGTGAATGCTGAAGATTTTAGTATGTTCCTAACCCAATTTGATGTCAAATTCCATATCATCTAATATATCTAGAGATACTAAGTTTTCTTTTAGGGTCACGTATATTTGGTGCCTTTAAGAAGTAGAATATTGCCATTTTCAAGTAACAATTTAATAGTTCCTTTCCATTTACCATAAATGTCATACTATTTTCTATTATTACCTGTCTTCGTTCGATTTTTTCAAAATCTAAAAACCATCTTTTATAGGAAGGAACAACTAGAACTAAGAATTCATTTTTTAAGGTTCTTTTCTATATTAACCAAAACATGGCCATTTTCAGAATTCAGGCTATTGTATGCCAAAAGTACATTAGCATCTCTTTTCTTTCTTTTAAATCATTTTGTCTCTGAAAATAATATTTGATAAAATGTCCAATTTTTCCCAATAGTAATATTCTTTAATTTTGCCTTATTCTTGATTTCACCTTTTGTCACTCCATTCTTTTTTACTCTCATTAGTACTTTTGAAGTGATAATTAGATTTACCATTTCCCTTACCTTTAGTTAACAAATTTTCTCCATCGTGATTACCTTTAGGTTTAGATTTAAGCTCAAGAATTCTATTCCTTAATGCATTTATGAAATATCAATAGTGAGCTCATCCCTACCATATTTTAGAGCATTCTTTAGATCTCTGTGCCTATCACTAATGGAGTTTAAGAGGACTGCAGCATGTTTTAAAAGTTTTTCATCATAGTTGGCGAAGTATTGGATCAATTTAATAAATTTGTTCAAAATTTCTTCCAAGTCAACAGAGGAATCTATTTTAAAAGAAAAGAACTATTTCAACAAATAACACTTATTTGAAAATAATTTTAGTTACATATTTAGCTTGAAGTTTAGTCCACATTTCAATAGCATTTTTGGTTTTACCAATAGTTCTTTTCACATTATAGGTAAATATAAAAAAAGTACTCCATGCAATTTCTTCCAATTCAGTTCTTTTTGAGAGAATCATATCAATAGGCATTAATCATCTAAGGCTAACATTTCAATTGATTAACAAATCCTCATCTTTTGACCCCACATTTCCATCAAATACTCAAACTTAGCAAAAGCTATCATAATATACAAATGATTATCAATTGATAAAACCAGGAAGGAACGCACTGTAAAAGAACCAACATTTAAACAAAATCAATATAACGTCACACTAATACACTCAGCAATACAATATTGCAAGTAGAACTCAAGAATTTTCAATTAATTAGAGAATATACACTTAACGGAGGACATACAACAAAAATATGACAAGAAACATAAAGTCAGAGATCACACTTTCTATGTTCCACAGATTTCTTCTTCAAGATCCTCCAAATACACACCCGCACTAGATTTATCTCAGATGCCTAAGGCCTGCCTTTGGACAAAGATTAGTGTCCAGGGGATATTTATGTATGGTAAATCAAGCGAAAATCAAGAACTCCTAATTTAAAAATGAAAGGTTACAAAAGTTAAAGATTTCACCAAACGAGTTTATAAGAACATAATTTCCTTCGAATATAGTCCATAAAAATTTGAGATCCTTTTTAGATCGTTTGTTTCCTTGAAGATCAAGTATCACAAATCAAGATCTAGGCTCTGATACACTAACCACCCAGAAAACACGCGATTTATCAAACTTAAACTAAAGCGCAAAAATTAAAACTTGCAAGAAATGAAAATAAATAAAAAGAATTATTTCGGTTGTAACCCCGAGGCTCGATGATACTGTCTAACACCTAATCTATTGTTGAGCATCCATATAAAATGGATAGCACTAGATTGCACTATATAGCACAAAAATGACAATGAAGGTTTACAATAGTTTAACCAATACAAGATAGGGCACAAGAACTTATATTGTCAAAGAGGAAACTGCAAATCTAGTTAGAAATCACAAAAGAACCCTCAAAACATCACTCTGAACTACACAGCACAAGAACCCTAAGGTTCTCACTAATTTCCACTCAGAAAATACAAGCATAAGAGGAAATAAAAATTTAATCTCAATATCGAATGAGATTTTTAAGAGAGAAGATGATTTAGAATGAAAACTATTACAGAATGAGAGGCATAATTAATCTTCCAATCGAGACGACAGAAATAAGATAAAGCCTTGCAAGCATCCAGAATCAATTCAGACTACCAGGATAATGCTAGGTGTCAAAATTTTGTACAAAGCCTTTGCTAACAAAGTTGGATTGTGACTTTTAAGTCAAATTTTGAGAACACTCTGCTCACATATGCACGATACAAATCCGACAATTATATGCTAAAACAATGGCGAGTAGAACACCTAACTTCGTATCTTCACCAAACAATAGTTATCTCAAATAAATTCCATGTTATCACAAATATGGTAACTCCAATAACACATCATATTAAAAGAGCAAAAGAACCTCAAAGAAATTAATAAAATTTGTTCTCCTAAAACCATTTTGTATTGAACTTGAAAATATAAAACTACAATTCTCTAGTACTTATTACCTTTATTTTACAAGTTGTGTACTTCATTAATTATTAAGTCAGCATACTGTTGAACTTACAATCAAAATTTCAAAGTTGAACATTGAAATAATAATTTAAAATTGTCATAATGTGAATAACCATTGTAGAGCTGGAAAATATTATTGTAAGTAGAATTTGAAAAAAACTTGAAATAGTCATAATGCAAAGTAGAATTTGAATATAAATCAAATTCTAAGTGTCAACTTATTATCGCCCCGTTTGGTACCAATTTTTTTTTTTAAAATGCATTTTTCTCTCTCTCTTCTTTTCAACCACACATTCTTCGTTAAAATAATATTACACGTAAATCAAAAAAATTTCTTTATTTTTTAACCACACATTTCCCATCAATTTACTAGCATTTTTAGGTAAAAATGGCTACCAAACACCCTCTATATATGTCTTTCATAAAAATCTAAAAGGTAGCATTGAATGCTATTTTATTCACAAAAAATGAAATTTTAATAATTTAAAAAAAATCAATTAAAATTATTTTCTTCCCAGCCTCTACTTTTCATCTTCCTTGTATATGATAACTGTAAATATTACACTTATAGTGACTTTGAAAGTATTATTATGAGTTTGGTGTTTAATTATACATATTTTTGCGAGCAAACTTGATATTGGAACAAGTGTTGATTAAGGATGATGAAATATGGATAAAATCTGGGATCACTTATATTGAAATAAAGAAGACTTGAACTGCAAAATTTGTTCCAAAGATTAAAATGCCTTTTCTGAAATAATGGGGGCATTTGATACAATTTATAGAAATCTAGCCAAGAATTTGAGTTGAATTTAAGTCCCTTATGTGATAGGAGATCAGGCAGATTCCAGGTGGCGAAATACAGGAGCCCTGGCGGCTGAAGTAGGGAAGAGGGAAAATTAACAAGAGAGAAATTCTTGAGTTTTGAGGCAACTCATGCAATAAATGACCCAAGTGTTGAAAAGAGATTGGGAGATAATGTATTAATCTAGCTCATTCATATGTGTAAATATTTACATAAAGATACAGTAAATTCGAATATATAAATAGAGTTAATTTTGCTAAAGAAAAGTCATTAGCTAAAATTGATTAATTCAATTTTTAACACATATTAATTGATAATTGATTACTATTTGAATGTAATTTTCAGAATCACATGATCAGTATAAATCAATCCTGTATTAACCAGAGCTGGGGAAAATCCATGGTAGGGTGATTGTATGTTAAAAAAACAATGCTTGTTGCAGATTATACTCCCTACAAAGAATACTATTTTCTATCCTTGGCTTATTCCATCTTATAGCACAAAGAAAAAGAATAACATACAAAGAAACTAAATATCACATTATGGGAAATCAAATGACAACAACATTGATTGAAGTAATCAAACAGTAATGACAATTCAACATTTCTTACATTAGAGTTTACTTAGTAAACCTCAAAGCGTTCATTGTTAAGACACAAAAAGGATATTCTAGGGGGGAAAAAGAAAGAACTGTGAGATAGGTATCCTTGAAAGATCAAGTTTAGATAGGAGGTAGGTAGGGAGTATCTAGAATAAAATAATCGTGGGGGACAAAAATTGTAAAATAAAAAGATTTTTTTTTTGAATATTTTGAAAAAATCTTGGACAAAATTTGAAATTTAGCCCCTGTTTGATTCCCATTACTTGGTAATGAAAATGGGTAGAATAGTATTTTTTTGAAAAATGAGTGGTTGAAAAAGAGGGAATTTTTTTGATTTACGTGTAATATTATTTTATGGAATATTGTATGGTTGAAAATAGGAGAGAGAAAAATAGAATGTAATGTAATATAATTTAATGGGGGCCAAACGGGGGCTTAGTGTGGTGGTAGTGGGGAGAGCTGCCCTCACACTAAATCTATTTCTACAGTTAGAAAAATCATGCATGGGCACACACGCGAGAGAGAGAGAGAGAGAGAGAGAGAGGTGGAGGCACGGTGAGAATGAGAAGGAGAGTCTTGTTTGCTTGGGTTTGCTATAAAATCTCAAGAACAAAAAAAATTTGTTACTTTAGGAAAGAAACAAAAGTGACTCAAATCACAAGAGATGACTTCTAAAGGCCATCCACATGATATACTGGGATACCAATTGGACAAGCCTGTAAGATGTAGTTGCAGAAGACATCCACGTCAAATTAAAGACAAGTTAAAATCACCATATAACAACACCTAAATGGTATCCACATTTTAACTGTGACATAAGAGAGGTTTTTAAAATATACGACATTAGATAATTGTGACACCCCGAACTTAAAACTTCGAGGGTCACGTACTAAACATAATAGCTTCTGCCTTTGGTACATGTAAATACTCTTAAATAGAAGTATTTCATGTTAAGAACTTATTTTCAACTCGGTAAAATAATTCTTATAAAATTTGATAGCCGACAAAAGTGCATGTCAACAATAAATTATACTTCACATATACGGCCTCGGCACCGTCAAGGTTAGTTGGGGCAGCAAGTTTGACAATTTTTTATAAAATTCATCCCAACTCCGTTTTCTATAAAATTTGTGGCATTAGAAAGATAATTTCAAGTATTTTTCTAGGTTAAAATATGAAAATTTTCCAAGATCATATGATATAGACGTTTTACTGAAAACAGTGAAGTATTACACAGGAAATCCAGATTGACCTTTAGACGTTAAAATCTTGATAACTCAGGCCATAGATTTCCAAATTGAGTGATTCCTTCGGCCATATTTAGAAAACTCAAAGAGAAATTGACTCCAGAAACTGTCCCGTTTTTGCCTTTGTCTCTTGCAAGGAAGATAAACTACAAAAATGTCTCTTTACATAACATGAAAGATATAATTACAAAATTTACTATTAATACCATATTTCATCATGTCATGTACATATTTTTACATAGTACCATAAGAAAAATAGATGGACAAACTATCATCGAACAAAACACACAAAAGGAAACTTTCGGTACAAAACTTCGTTGTCCTTAATCGATCATCGCTTAAGCCAACTAACTTCCATCAATCCAAACGATCATGGATCTGAAAATTTAGCATAACATACTAGGAGTATAAGAAATACTCAGTAAGATACCATGCTTGGATTTTTATCATGATAATACTACACAAAAGAATACAATCAAACCCATACTTGCATATTCCGGCTTGCCGGTGCCCTTCGGACTTGTCCTAAGGTATAAATAGATATCTAACTTTGTGGACTTATCCACCATAATCATATTGTGATTTTTCATGCATAGTTTAAGCATAAATATTATCATAAAAATCATAACTCTTAAGCATGAAAGTATCTTACCGTAAAACTTGAAGATCTTCGATTGAAATGAATTGAAAGTGCTAAACTTACTTCCTTCTCCTTTCTTTTCTTAATTTCGGTTTTTGCTCTCTTTTCAAATGTATAAGTGTTTTGTAGAAATGAAAGAAATCTCTTTCTCTATGGCATGGATAGGGATATATTTATACTTGTATAAGAGGATAAGTATAAAAAGATATTTTTTTATTTTTTATTAATTGTTGTTGTGGCCGACTTTGACCCCCCCCTTTTTTTTTTTTTTTATACTTGTACACTTGTTTAATCTATGATCCAAATGTATGGTGGCGATGGATAACAAGTGGGGTTGATTATAAGTAATTAGTAGCCTAAAGACCTATATTTGCAAAGGAAATCTCTAATCTTCCAACTAATATAATCCAACCCTCTATCTTTCATTATTAGCAAATGTATCCCAAATCTAAACTTATATCCAACTTACATATCCAAAAATTGTAGATCGTAAATTAATTTAATCATTTGGTCAATTGAAGTCCTAACAAAAATAATCGACCACATTCAATTTCAAACTTGACTTAAGTTTCGACTAACTAATAATCACTTCATGTATACGCAACATTTAACACCTCATGCTTGTAGTCATTAGCTATCTCTAACATTAACCACTACAAAAGTGGTGTCCCCTTTTCTTATGGCCAAAAATAGTATTGAAAGTTAAATCGCCATCTTAAAGAAATTTAAATCAGCATAAAATTTCGGAGTATTACATTCCTCCCCCCTTAAAAAAAATTTCGTCCTCGAAATTACCTTGAACTTAGTTGAATAGTTCTGGATACTTGATCTTGATTTCTTCTTCTCTCTCCCAAGTCGATTCTTCGACATTATGATTCCTCCATTGGACTCTTACTAACGGAATTTCCTTTGTTCTTAATTGCTGGATTCTGCGATCCAATATCAATACTGGTTTTTCCTCATATGTCATGTTTGATTTGATATCCAATGGTTGATAATTAACCACGTGACTTGGGTCTGCTACATATTGTCGAAGCATCGATACATGGAACACATCATGAACCGTTGAGAAATCTGGTGGCAGAGCGATTCGATAAGCTGCATTCCCAACTTTCTGGAAAATTTCAAAAGGACCAATGAATCTTGGTTGAAGTTTTCCTTTCTTCCCAAAATGCAGAACTCCCTTCATCGGCGCCACCTTTATGAAAACTTTGTCGCCAGCATTAAATGTCAAATCTTTTCTCCTTTTATCGGCATAACTCTTTTGTCGGTCCTGGGCTGCCTTGATTCTAGCTCTTATTTTATCAACTGCTCGACTAGTTTCTTCAATTATTTCGGGTCC
>NC_036238.1:3711357-3711846 GCF_002742605.1 Olea europaea var. sylvestris | reverse complement strand
TGACAAAAAGACCTATGCACCGTTTCATATTTCTCCACCAAAACATGCTCCTTAGATCACGATACATTTTTGTACCTCCTGGATGGGCAGTATATGGGGTTAAGTGTGCTTCTTCAAGAATTTCTTTCCTCAATCCCTCATCTTTCGGCACACACAACCTCCCCTTAAAGAGTAAGTCTTTATCACTACCTAATTCAAAGTCCTTTTGCTTGCTAGTACCCACTTCGGATTTGATCTTTTGTAGGAAAGGGTCACCATCCTGTGCTGCTCTTATTCGATCTCGAAGTGTTGGTCGAATCGTTAGAGCTGCTATCCTAGCACTAGTTTGGGTTGGTGGAACAATTACTTCTAGATGTAAGTTGTCGAAATCTTTTAACAACTGATCCTGCATAGTGATTTGTACTGCTAATTGTCCCACTGCCTTTCTGTAAGAGCATCAGCTACTACATTAGCTTTACCAGGATGGTAATGGATAGTGCAGTCATAATC
>NC_036238.1:3708467-3711257 GCF_002742605.1 Olea europaea var. sylvestris | reverse complement strand
ATACTTCAAACTCTTATGATCAGTATATATGTCACACTTATTTCCATATAAGTAATGACGCCATATCTTGAGGGCATGAACTACCGCAGCCAATTCTAGATCATGGGTTGGGTAGTTTTGTTCATATTGTTTCAATTGTCTGGAAGCGTAAGCTACCACCTTTCCTTTCTGCATCAGAACACATCCTATGCCCTGTTTCGAAGCATCACTATATATGACAAATCCTTCTGGTCCGTCAGGTATTGTTAACACTGGAGCTATGACTAATCTCCGTTTTAGCTCTTGGAAGCTTTGTTCACATTTCTCTGTCCATTGAAATTTTATCCCTTTTCGAGTCAATTGGGTCAATGGTCCTGCTATTTTAGAAAATCCCTCAATAAATCTTCTATAATAACCAGCCAATCCCAAGAAACTACATATTTCTCTAACATTGGTTGGTCTTACCCAATTATTTACTACTTCTACTTTAGCTGGGTCTACCTCAATTCCTCGTGTTGTGATTACGTGTCCCAGAAAAACTATTTTATCCAACCAGAATTCACATTTCTTAAATTTGGCATAAAGCTTCTCTTTTCTTAGAGTTTCTAAGACAATCATAAGATGTTTCTCGTGTTCCTCCTTATTCTTCGAATAGATTAAGATATCATCAATGAAAACTATAACGAATTGGTCTAAGTATTCATGGAATATTCTGTTCATTAGATCCATAAATACTGCCGGGGCATTAGTTAATCCAAAAGGCATCACCAAAAATTCATAATGACCATAACGTGTCCTAAAAGCCGTTTTAAGGACATCTTCTGACTTAATTTTTAATTGGTGATATCCTGATCTTAGATCGATCTTTGAAAATACTGTAGCCCCCTTAAGCTGATCAAACAAATCTTCTATTCTTGGAAGTGGGTATTTGTTTTTGATAGTGAGGCTATTCAGTTCTCGATAATCAATGCACAGCCTCATTGTTCCATCCTTCTTTTTCACAAATAACACAGGTGCACCCCACGGTGATACACTTGGTCTAATGAAACCCTTATCAAGAAGCTCCTTCAACTGTACCTTCAGCTCTTGTAGTTCCAACGGTGCCATACGATATGGAGCCTTTGAAATGGGTATCGCTCCTGGTACCAAATTAATGGTAAACTCTACCTGTCTGTCTGGTGGTACACCTAGAAGGTCTTCTGGAAACACATCTTTATAGTGTCAAACCATTGGGACATCCTCAATTGACAACTTATCTTGTTTAATATCGGTCATCGACACTAGAAATCTTTGATCTAATTCCTTTCTCAGCATCCTTTCAACCTAGGTTGTTGACACTACACAAGACGAGGTATTTACCTCAGTTCCCACAAAACGAAACTCTTCTTCGCCCGGTCTTCGAAAAACCACCATTCTCTCAGTACAATAAATAGTTGCATAGTTTTTAGACAACCAGTCCATGCCAAGGATAACATCAAAGTCTTTTATCATTAATGGAATTAGATCTACCGTTATACTTCTACCATCAATTTCCATCCTATTCTATTCCAAAATAAAGATAGCTAGGTAAGATGGTGTCTAATCTTCCATTTCTTCTGGATCCTCATCGGGATCTTCCTCTGGATCTTCTTCTTGGTCTTCTTCTAACGTACTTTGCTCCAAACTATCTGGTAATGGTACAGGAAAACTTTCATCTAGAACTCTCGAAAAGCACTTAGCCAACAGTCCCTTAACTAGCTTAGATTTGGTAGCTCGTAAACTGGTATTCATGGATAAGGATATAGTCTTCTTAAAGTTTCTCTGTAAATCACGGCTAATTCCATAACTTTCTAGAAGCAAATATGTAAGATCCTCATATGACAGGTCATCATCAGACCATAATACAATCTCATTTATGACTGAGGCTTAAGGTTCTGGAACAGTTTCATATAAAATTTGTATCTTTACCTTATCCCTTAAGCTATGGTGTATCTCTCATAACATCTCAATAATACAGTCTAGCAGGTCCAAATGTTGTTCGAGACTATGGAGCGGATGCATACGATAATTATAGTAAAATGCCAATAATATGTCCCGCTTCTTCGCAAAACCACAAACTTCTGTCTTTGTGGGGGTTCTTACCATTCGTGCCATAACTAGGACAAACATTGATTATGTTACTCTACAAGGCTCTAATAAATATTTAGGTATAAGTGCTTATGACTTCATAATCTCTACCATAACTTGATTCAAAATATTCCCATATCCAGCCATAGATATAACAATTCGTTACATAAGAAAACTCATGAATTTAAAAATAAATTTTACCTTGATCGTTGGTTGAAAGTCAGTTGCTAGCTTGCTCGATGATTAAGGACAGTAACTTTCTTTTAAAAAAGTCTACATAAAAGTATAATTGCTCTGATACCACGCTGTGACACCCCGAACTTAAAACTTCGAGGGTCACGTACTAAACATAATAGCTTCTGCCTTTGGTACATGTAAATACTCTTAAATAGAAGTATTTCATGTTAAGAACTTATTTTCAACTCGGTAAAATAATTCTTATAAAATTTGATAGCCGACAAAAGTGCATGTCAACAATAAATTATACTTCACATATACGGCCTCGGCACTGTCAAGGTTAGTTGGGGCAGCAAGTTTGACAATTTTTTATAAAATTCATCCCAACTCCGTTTTCTATAAAATTTGTGGCATTAGAAAGATAATTTCAAGTATTTTTCTAGGTTAAAATATGAAAATTTCCCAAGATCATATGATATAGACGTTTTACTGAAAACAGTGAAGTATTACACAGGAGATCCAGATTGA
>NC_036238.1:3700145-3707719 GCF_002742605.1 Olea europaea var. sylvestris | reverse complement strand
TGTTTAATCTATGATCCAAATGTATGGTGGTGATGGATAACAAGTGGGGTTGATTATAGGTAATTAGTAGCCTAAAGACCTATATTTGCAAAGGAAATCTCTAATCTTCCAACTAATATAATCCAACCCTCTATCTTTCATTATTAGCAAATGTATCCCAAATCTAAATTTATATCCAACTTACATATCCAAAAATTGTAGATCGTAAATTAATTTAATCATTTGGTCAATTGAAGTCTTAACAAAAATAATCGACCACATTCAATTTCAAACTTGACTTAAGTTTCGACTAACTAATAATCACTTCATGTATACGCAACATTTAACACCTCATGCTTGTAGTCATTAGCTATCTCTAACATTAACCACTACAAAAGTGGTGTCCCCTTTTCTTATGGCCAAAAATAGTATTGAAAGTTAAATCGCCATCTTAAAGAAATTTAAATCAGCATAAAATTTCGGAGTATTACAATAATAACCCTATACTTCTTCTTTCTCTTCTAAAGAGTATATTCCTGCTAAACATTGCATCATTCATAGGTAATGTATATTGGAATTGGCCCATGGGCAATATAATCATCAACTATAAATCTTCAGCAACAATGTAGTAAATAGTATCTACAACATCCAACAACCATAGTAGCACAAGACCTTTTCCCATAACCCAACAATTCCAAATTGTAAAGATCAATATAATATGTACTAAGTGCCAAAGCTAATTTAAACTAGAAGAAATGCATGATTAGGACTACTTAAGAACATTATAAGGTGGTATATATCCTTGCGAACATTCCTCATCTATGAAACGTAATAGCATGCTTTCTACCGAGTTTGGAATGATAAAACTAGAAATCCCAAAAAAGGAGATCGAATAACTTGCCTTTCGATTGCTTGCTTTCCACGATGCTTTGTATTAACTCCTTGGTCAAAAACTCGATCACAAAGAAGAAGTTTGATGTTCACAAACCAAATACCACTTTTGGAGATATAAAACTTTCATATCGAGTCATCACCCTTGTATGTTTTCCTCTCTCTATAGTATGAATTTTGCATGTATGTTTTGTGTTTTTGGTTGAGTGGGTGTTTTTAAAAGTTATTAATTGAGGGAGTTTGAGTTTCAAATTTAACTTTTAACTCCTCTCTCCAAAATCCATTTCCATGCAAACCGGGTTGGATCAACCTACATGGGCGACCCATTTTCTTCCAATATCTCCCACTCGTACATGATGGCCTTGCCCTAGTTCTAATATAATATAAGTTATATTAATCTCAATATCTACAAGTTCGTACAGGTAAATGGACCGTGTAACCTATGAGTATCACAAAATACTATATATAAATACTACAAGAGGAAATATATTTCTTGCTATATCACAAACATATTTTGTAACAGTACTTTGAGTATTTCTGATCTCTTAATAGATTAAAGGACATACTCAACTTTATCATTTATATTATATTCACAATTGTGTCACAAAAATCAAATAGTTAACACAATTGTCTAGCTGATGAATACAAGTTGAGGCGTTTGAAAAAATATTCTTCCTTTACTACTTGAATTCCTTCATTTAAAGTCAATTGTTTTCCTAGACATGTCCTTTCAAATCGAATCAACCATAGTTATTGGCAACGTGCTAAACAAAAAATACTGAAATAAAATTTTGAGAGCAGTCAAAAGTCAAAAGGTATATAAATGAAGTCATATGTGCCTTAGAGACTTATACAATGAAGAAACATGGGTCAATTCTTTCATTTCTCATTAGTCATTAAAGCGCACGTGGTAGGAAACGAATGTACGATGTTTTGTCCTTATCTTAGGGCGTATATCTAATCTTACAAATTAAATATGCTGAACAGATCATAGTTCAGATATTCCTCGATATCTAACCTCGGTTCTCCTTATTTATTTCCATATGCTACCTTAATCGAGAACTCGATTTGGTTGTTGAGCAGGTCTAATGAATAGCAAAATTATTTCGATTACTTGTAATCTCATCTTGATACCTCATCAAGGTGACCAGATTATGTACACAACATGATCATCATGTATCATCTCAGCACACCTCAAAGTGTCTGAGGTGGTTGTTCGTATTAGTGAACCAATATCAACCTATTTGACATATTTTATGTGTGTATACTAAGGGCTTGTTCGATAGTGATTATGAGAATTGATTTTTTGACCGTTAGAGAGAAAAGCGGGTCCTAACTGTGAGTGAAAAAGTAGAAAATGACGACTGAAATAGTGAAATAATGGTCAAAAAATTGATTATTTGGGGTAAGAAATTGCTACCAAACGAGGGCCAAATAATAATATGATAATCATAAAGAAAAGATTACTCTTAATATATGAAGTCAAAACATTGTTCATTAATGGACTTATTTGAAAGGTTTATATAATATGTAATTCAAAACGCAATTCCAAAGATTTAACATAGTTACAAAGATATCTCTAGGAATTGACTTTGTAAATGGATCAACTACTATTTGGTGCGTAGAAATATATTGTAAACCTTCTTCATTCTTTCCTATAAATTCTCTTACAAAATTATATTTTAAAATCAATGTGTTTAGTTATTTCTGCTGTGATACTTAAGATCATTTGTACATGCAATAGCTAGTTGACTATCACAGTAAATCAATATAGTTCCCATATTACCATTAAAGACTCTTAGACGCTATAAGAATCTCCTTAACCAAACATTTTCTTGTAATGCTGAAGCACATGATACAAATTCCGTTCCATTGTAGACAAGAAAATGCACGTCTATTTCTTGCTATTCCAAGAGATGGAACCACTAATTAAGAATGCATATTTCGAAGCTGGTTTGCTCGCATCTAGGTCTCCACTTCAATCAGTGTCTGTGTATCCTTTTAATCACTAATCATTTCTTTGATAGCATAAGCAATAATTAGCGATCTCCTTCAGGTATCTCAATATTCTCTTAATAGCTTTTCAAATTTCTCTTTCGAAATTAGATTGATCTTGCCAACTAGATCAACGGCATAACAGATGCCAGGATGGGTACACATCATAACATACATCAAGCTCCCAACTACATTGAAGAATGGAACTCTGGACATTTCATCTATTTCTTCAAGAGTCTACATGAGAAGAATTAGAGTTTAGCCTTTTCCTACAAGGGTGTCAATGGGGTTGCAATTTTATAGTTTGACCGAGCAAAAACTTTCCTTGAACGATCTCTATAGATTTTGACACCAAACATGTAATCTTCTCACCCATAATGATTTTAATATATTCCTTATAATTCCCAGCTAATAAAATGTCATCTATGTAGAGATATAAATACAAAATTTTTATTTAACCTTCAAATAAATATAATGATCATCCTCCATCTTGACAAAGTTGTACGAAATAACCGCTTTGTCAAATCTCAAGTACCCTTTTTTAGAAGACTTCTTTAGGTCATAGATTAATCTATCCAACTTAAAATTTTACTCTCTTGGTCCGTTTTAATGAAACCTACTTCCACATGTACATTTCTTTATCCAATTTTCCACTAAGAAGGGCAGTCTTCACGTCCATTTGTTCTAAATCTAAACATGCCACTATAACTAAGAGTAGGCGAATTGAAGTAAATCTCACTACTGGTTCAAAGGATTCTTCGCATCTACGGGTTCCTGTTGAATATAACCATTTGCCACCAAGGCAAGCCAACCTCTCTATAGTCCCATCATCTCTTTCATTTATCTTGAGAATCCATTTGTTCCTAATGGCTTATCAACCAGATGGAAGATCAAACAAGTCACAGACTTGATTCGATTTCATGGACTCCATCTGTTTTTCCATTGAATTCTTCCATTTTTCCTTTGCAAAGCATGATAAAGTTTCTTGTACTGGTTTTGGTACTTCTTCATATTCTGGAGCAACTAGAAAAACTTGATCTTCAATCTTGAAATTGTGCTTAGGTATACTTTTTCTAGTACTCTTATGAAGTGGAAGATTTGATGTAACCTTGTTACTTTGATAAATTACTCCTATTTGGATCAATAGGTGGAAGTGCTTTCTCTTGCACATCAATTTATCCATAAGTACAACTCTGTCATCTAATTCAAATAAGGGTTCCCCTTTTTGATTCTCCTCTGTTAGGAAAATCACTTTAATGAAATGTCACATCACGTGATTCTATTCAATTATAGTCTCATCTTGATTTTCACCTTTGAACATGCTTGGGACAATCTGAGTATCTTATGAAGATACACTTCTTACCTTGCAAACCCAAATTTTCAAACTTACTCGAAGAATCATTAACATATGTAGCTGATCCTCAGGATCTTAGAGAATTCAAATCAGATCTACCTATCCAAAGCTGATATGGTGTAGAAAGTACTGATATAAAGGGAACTCTATTCAGAATATAGGTTGTAGTTAACAAACTATCTCTCTAGTAGGGAATGGGTAAATAAGCCTGTGCCATCATGAATACCATTCTATTCCTCCTCTCAGCAATACCATTTTGTTGAGGTGTATTAGGAATAGTTAACCGCCTAATTTTCCTTTATATTATGTAGTTCTTTAAACTCTTTGATAGATATATTCATGCCTTTGGTCAGTTTTTAATGCTTTTACCTTTCTATCTATTTAATTGTCTAACACATTTAAATGTAGTCAAAACATAACTATACCGCGTCAAATTGGCTATAAAAGTAATGAAATAAGAGGCTTCATACCTTTCCCTCACATTTATAGGGCCACATATATCTGAATGGACTAGCTGCAATGGAAGTTTGGCTCTCAAGATTTTATCGAATGGTTTATGTGTTGTTTTTTCAATTAGGTAATGTTCACATGTAGGTAATAAACCCTTAGTGATTGAACCTAGCAAGCTTTCTTTAACTAATCTATAAATTCTCTCTTGTCTTAAATGTATGTTCAAATCTTTACAATAACAAGAAGATACATTCATTGAAAAAAACAATCAACATTAGTTATAAGTGTTTGGATCACAATGCAACACTAGAAAGCCATACTATAAATGTCCAGATCCATAAAATACATGTTCTTTACAAATATGAACAACAGTACCACAAAGTTCAAATTGAAACCTAATCCTCAAAGAACAACAAAAGAAATTAAGTTCCTTTGTATCCCTGATGTAAATAGGATATCATGAAGGAGAATAGCACAGTCACCACACAAATGTAACTCGTATGTACCAATTCCAATCACCTGCACTCTATCATCATTGTTAATGTAAATATACTTTGTACCAACTGAAAATCAACGAAACTCCACAAACCCTTCTTGATCCTTGGTTACGTGGTCGGCTGCTCCTGAGTCTACAATCTACATATGATAAGATTCATTAGCATAACAGTGTTTGAAACATAAACAACACTAAAAGAAGTATTTACAAGAGCTACCTTCTTTGACTCGAGGGATTCCTAGGCAAAATGACCGAGCAACTTGATACTTGAAACATTTTAGCTTGCTCTTATATTTCTTCTTTCCAAAATATTTACCCTTTCTTGTTGCACTTAGGTTTGTTCATTTTAAATACCTGTCCAGTTTATTTTCCCTTGGCTTTCTCAACTACTTACGGTTAAAGCATAAAGTTTTTTTAGAACTAGATTCAGCCACAAAAGTATGTCCCAGAGATTTAGCCACACTAAAACGCTTATTCTCTAGTTCCACATGGCCGCCAACATCAGCAAATGTTTTGATGCTATCATTGTGAGTAAGATTGACTTTCAAATGTTTCCAAATATCACAGCCTAAACTTGATGTTCATTAGAGAGTATGTGACCAACTGACTTCAGCTCCCTAATCATAGTAGACATGATCCTCACTTGTTGTGTGATGTTGTGATTAGGAAGTTTCTTATAAGTGTCGAACTTAATAGTCAGATGTCTGAATCTAGTCACACTAGCATCATTACCATATTTCTCTCTCTAATATGTTCAGATGTCATAAGCACACACTGATGGATAAGATTATCCACAACGGAACTTACCGAAATTGCACGATCAGTGAAATCTTCCTTTTTCTATGTCTGTAAGTTTTTTGACACTTTCTCTGTTGAACAATTTGAACTACCAGGTCTTCTATCATGTGGTTAATACCCTCAAGGCAATCTTGTTTCTCTAGCACATGCCAAATTTTATGGCGTCAAGTGATTATCTCGCCATTCAATTTGTCATATTTATTAATGTCAATGCCATGGTGTGTCAACAATATAAGATATGGAGTCGAATGTTTACTAAGTTCCCAATCATCGTCCATTAGCCTAATGTTTCTTTATAACAAAATTAATTTCACAGCACGAAGTCATAAGTTGTAACGAACTACTCAGACTCTTTCAACCTTAGAACTCCCACTCAATCAAACAATTGAGCATGTAGCAAGCAAGATATTTGAACTTTATGTAATAAATATATAAATCACAAAATATCAAAATTTACATGCAATTAGAATAAGCTTCCCTATTCAATTACTAGATATGAAAAGAACATTGCATAGATGTTTGACAATTTGAAGTGGCAATACATATAAATTAATTATAAAATTCTAATAATCTGAATTCCATTTTCTAATCAAAATTCTGATCAGATAGCTATAGCTTAGGAATGGTGAATTATCAAAAATTTCAATAGCAAATCATGCGAATGCTTATGAAGAGTCCTCATTCGATGATACATGATTATATAGGCCTTCTCAAATGCATCACTTCTCGACATGTTGCTTTGAAATATTTTATGTGTTGTAGGTTATGTCATGAATCCATTTCATAGTTAATAAACACATAATTTTTCAACACGTTCCATTATCAATGCTCTACTAGCTTCTCCTTTAAAAATGCTAAAAGTGCGTATTGATTCAGTCATATCTAATCAAGCACAAAAAATTAGAAACTAGTTACTACGAATCACACAACCTAATCAAGACCACACAATTCCTGAACGTATATAAAATGTAGTGTTTCAAATACTTTCGTAATATTTTTCATTTTCAAAAAAATGAGAACATTTTCAAAAATAACTCACACCAGCCAATATCATTTATATTCTTGATTTTTATAAAAATATTTTCAGAAATTAATCAAGTTAATTTTTTTAATTTTAAATGTTTGTTACAAATTTAATTAAAGCATCAAATAAAAAAAAAAAAAAGTTAAAAATTTAACTATTTAAAAATTAATTTTAAATGCCTTTATGAAAACAAGAATATTTTAGGGTCCTAACTAAAATTTTTCAAAATGAAATTTGAATAGTAATGACATTACAGTAATCGATTCCATTTATTTTCATTTGGATTTAATCAATTTTGACGCTCTAAGTTTGTCAGAAAAAAAAAAGTTAAAAATTTAACTATTTAAAAATTAATTTTAAATGCCTTTATGAAAACAAGAATATTTTAGGGTCCTAACTATAATTTTTCAAAATGAAATTTGAATAGTAATGACATTACAGTAATCGATTCCATTTATTTTCATTTGGATTTAATCAATTTTGACGCTCTAAGTTTGTCAGTGCGGTCAAATCTTACATCATCAATTAAGCGCACATTTGAGACACAACTAGGTTTGATAGAGAATGAAAAATGGCCCAAAACACTG
>NC_036238.1:3650225-3698557 GCF_002742605.1 Olea europaea var. sylvestris | reverse complement strand
AATATTTTGATCTAAGACCTTGAACACCATTAGAAAAATTCAAAACCCAATTTCCACCTCAGGCTTCAAGATGAAATTATCAAAAAAAACTCACTCAAATCCACAAGATGTAACTTATAGAGAAGCAACTCTAGCTAATCTCGCAAGCAATGATAGGTATCCTCAAACTGTTATCTACAGCAAAAGAAGCTCCATACTTCAATCAAACTCCATCTTAAGTGCGTAATACCAATGTCTAAACATCTTACACACAGAGTTCCAATGTTTATATTAAGGTACTTTCAAAAGCCATGACGTAAATACTTACTCTGATGATATCTAAAACTTGCAGTGACAATGAAAAAGTATGAGCTACAACGGAAAGGACGATGGAGAAGACTAAATGGAAATAGATAAAGAGGATGAGATGTAGAAACCCCTTGCCATAGGCAACGAAATCTAGTCCCATATCCATGCCAAAAATTGAACTTCACCTCGGCCACTTCACCTACAAAAATTCAATTGAAAAACCCTTGTTGTGAAAATAGTGTGTTTTTTTACAGTCGGAATTAGTTAATATGGAGAAAAAAGAATTAGCATTACCCTATATCATTGAGCCTAACTGTAATAAGAACGTCCTTATGGATGATCATCTCCATAAGATGTTGAATATGGTCCTCCACCATACTATGTAACATAATATGACTAATAAATATCAACGGTATCATAGGTAAACTCGGGCTAGGAATCCATAAATCCATGATGCACCACAACCATAATAATGTTGAGAGTAGATACTACCATCAGCTCCCAAATCATTTGAAATCAACATAATCATTAGTTAAGATTGTATGAAATTGATGAAGACCAAGAGGTCCAAGACCAAGGCCAAGTAGACGTTGGGTTTTTTTTTTTTAAACCCAAATTAGGTTAAATTTTTGAGAAAATATTTTTTCCTTTATTCCACATGATTTTCGATCTTATATCCATCTCTGTGATATTTCTAGGATTTAGCATGCAGACTTATAAATATTATACCGTTTTCACAAGTTTTATATTATTTTAATATAGAATAATTGTGCAGACACAATTACTATACTTGTTTTCTCCATATTAGTCAATTGAATAAAATATTTCATTCCTTTGCCAATTAACTCTTTGCCTTTTATCTTGTTATTTATTTGCGAGCATATACTTCATATTACATTATATATATTATCGCAATCTATTTTATTTCCCAACAAGTGGTATTAGAGCTGTTGGTTGTGATTTGTTTGAGGATTTTGTTATTGATGGCAGTCATGAAGTATGAAATTATGCTCTTGGATCACAATACAAGATTCTTATTGTGGCAAGTGAAGATGCAAGCTGCACTCGTGCTGATGGATTTTTGGATGATGAGTTGTTGGGATTTGACAAAATGTCTACAACTTGGAGGACGGAGAACGAACAACAAAAGGATTGGAAGGCACTTTCACTGATCCATCTTTATCCCTCTAACAAAAATTTTGAGGATGGTTTGAAGGAGAAAATGACAACTGCATTGTGGATGAAGTTGGAGCAATTGTACATGACTATCTAACCAGTAAATTGCACCTAAAACAGCGTTTGTATTCTTATTGCATGACTGAAGATGGATCATTGGGATCACCTGGCTGTTTTGTTAATTTAGAGACTTTAAAGGTAAAGTATGATGAAGAAGATTTAAACTTAATCCTTTTGTGTTTCCTGCCCATTTCGTTTAGTAACATGATCTTGTATAGTCATGATACTCTCACAATTGAAGATGCATTTGATGCCTTGTCTTCAAACGAGAAGATGAAGCATCTAGTGTGTGTGTGTGTGTGTAGGGTCGAAAATAATTTGAGTTATATTTATTATCTCACTACCATAAACTCAAGATTGATCATTTAGCAAATGAAAATGTCTAGAATTATCATTACACTAAAAAGTCCAAAGGTTGAAGTGGTGAACTCCACAAGTGATTTATTTGCTTATGTACACTTTTAGAATTTATCGGAAACTATTTGAATCATATATTTAAGTATTTTTGAAGTTGATGAAAATATATCAATATTACACTCATTTTGTAGCTCATGTTAAATAAAGCAATATGGGCTTAAGAGGAAACGATTCTGATCTAGCTATATTCGACTAATTCTAATAAAAGGCAAAGTGTTGTCTTTCACTATTTTATTAATATAATATAAAATGACTTTTTTTTTCCTATAATGGGAGTTTTAGTACGGATATGAAAAAGGCCCCTTTAATTTATTTAAAATTTGCTAACTTACAGTGATCAATTTCATTAATTCTCATTAACATGATTATGTTTTAAAATTATGTAAGTTACGTGTATGTGGTATGAGAATTTTTAATTTACATCATACCTTTAGAAACCAAATGATTAAATCGAAAAGCCACTTGAATTTACTTAGGAGTTACGGTTGTAATAGAATTTTTTTACATGTTTAGGTTAAAGTTTTATCTTAGAAGACAGAATTTCATTTTTTACAAGTTGTTACACGTACACCTTGTTAGAAACAAAAATCTTGCAAGGCTAAAAAATAATTTGAGTTATATTTATCAAGTCGCTACCATAAACTCAAGATCGATCATTTAGCAAACGAAAATGTTTAGAATTGTCGTTACACTAAAAGTCCAAAGGTTGAAGTGGCAAACTCCACAAGTGATTTATTTGCTTATGTACACTTTTAGAATTTATCGGAAACTATTTGAATCAATTATTTAAGTATTTTTGAAGTTGATGAAAATATATCAATATTACACTGATTTTGTATCTCATATTAAATAAAGCAATATGGGCTCAAGAGGAAATGATTTTGATCTAGCTATATTCGACTAATTCTAATAAAAGGCAAATTGTTGTCTTTCACTATTTTATTAATATAATATAAAATGACTTTCTTTTTTTTTTTTTTCTCTATAATGGGAGTTTTAGTACAGATATGAAAAAGGCCCCTTTAATTTATTTAAAATTTACTAACTAAGCCCCCGTTTGGCCTCCATTAAATTCAATTATATTAAATTACAATTTTCTCTCTCTTATTTTCAACCACACAATCTTCTATAAAATAATATTATACGTAAATCGAAAATTTTTCTTTCTTTTTCAACACTCATTTTTCAAAAAAAAAAAAAATACTATTCCTCCCATTTTCATTTTCAGAAAATGGAGGCTAAACGAGGGCTAATAGTGATTAATTTCATTAATTCTCATTAACATGATTACCTTTTAAAATTATGTAAGTTATGTGTATGTGGTGTGAGAATTCTTAATTTACATCATACATTTGGAAACCAAATGATTAAATCGAAAAGCCATTTGAATTTACTTAGGAGTTATGATTGTAATAGAATTTTTTACATGTTTAGGTTAAAGTTTTATCTTAGAAGACAAAACTTCATTTTTTACAAGTTGTTACACGTACACCTTGTTATAAACAAAAATCTCCTACAACCTCTATAACCACATTTTCTCTCCCAAACTATTATATCTATACATAAAAATTATTTTGCCCTTTTTCCATAGAAACAAGGAACCTTTAAATCTGAAATTTTCTTAAGAAGAGGGTAAAAGTACGCTACATTTTATTACTTATTGAACACGAAAGGATATTCAAACTCCAAGCAATAAGGTAGGGGTGTTTTAGGTACTTTTATAGTGATGTAAGAATTATTTGTTTTCTTTTTGTATTAAGCGTGTTATTTGTTACTCATGATGAAAGAACCATTTAGTGGTTCAAATAAGAGAAAGAGATTGAAGGTTACAATAATGACCAAAGTCTGCATTTGTATTATTGTATTACTCATGACGGAAGCACCCACTACACGAAAATTTATTTGTAGGGAAAGGTTCTTATTTGTGGGAAAAAGCTTTTGCAAATGAAAAAAATTTGTGGCGAAAATTTTCTCCTGAAAAAAATGAATCTTCTAATGTTACTTTTGCCCACAAAAAAAATTATCTTTTCCCTACAAATTTTGTTGCTGGCCAAGTCATGTTTTTCCCTACAAACAATTTTTTGGGTGAAAATAATATTTGTGACTGGTCCAAATTATTTTGTGGGCTAACCACAAACCCATCTGTATTTCTGCCAAAATGTAAGCAAGCATTAGTAGAGCCCAACAAATATCCAAATATCCACTGCACTGCTTTCCATTATTCCTTGCCAAGGATTTGTCATGTACCTACTAAATGCATTAACTACATGTGTCAAATATGGTTTTGTACGAACCATAGCATACAAAAGATATCCAACTGTATTGGAATAAGAAATCTGAGACATATAATCAATGTCTTTATTTGATTGAGGATTAAGCCAAATGATAATTTAAAGTGGGCAGCAAAGGAGTACTAACAGAACTAGATAAAATTTGCTAGCTTTTCTATCTCTTAAGATCTCCATACCATGAATCTTCCTTACCATACCCAAGTCTTACATATCAAACTCCTCACAGAGTTGAGCTTTCACTTTTCTAACCTTTGCTTAATCCTTGGTTGTTACGAGCGTATCATCAACATTGAGCAACAAATATGTAATCGATCCACCATCTCTCTTTCAGAAGTACATATAACTATCATAATTGCTTCTAATGGAATTTTGAGTAGTCATTAATGGAACCTTTATACCACTGCCTTGATTACTGCTTAGTCCATACAAGGACTTATTCAACAAGCACACAGTTTTCTTTTCTAGAAACTATGAAGCCTTTTGGCTGTTGTGTTGATCATGCAAGAATGTTGTCTTAGCCACAACCATGAGTAAAGTATGAATAAAACTATGCTTCGTAATTGGTAAGAACACAACTGTTGACTTGACCTGGAATTTGACTATAGCCCTTTGCTATGCCCCCCGTTTGACCCCCATTACCTGAAAATGAAAATGGGGAGAATAGTATTTTTTAGAAAAATGAGTTGTTGAAAAAGAAGGAAAAATTTTCGATTTACGTGTAATATTATTTTATGGAAGATTGTGTGGTTAAAAATAGGAGAGAGAAAAATGAAATGTAATGTAATTGAATTTAATGGGGATCAACGGGGAATATCCCTAATATCCCTTTTGAACATGCACTTGCAACAAACAACCTTTTTATCCTTGGATAATTTACCATGTCTTGAGTACTCTTTATTTAAGGACCCCATCTCATCCTATATAACAATCAACAATCTGTTAGAATCAATGCAATTAACAGTTGCCTTTGAAATGTAGCAAGCTTCTCAATGGAATCAATATTGTCAGCCATACTCAATGCATAAGCTACCAAGTTTGCCTCTCCATACTTCTGTAGAGGTTTAATCTATTTGTGCAGAGCTTAACAATCGAATTCTGTGTTGCTGTTGGTAGTGTAGGTAAAGTAGACAAAATGTTATTGTTTGTCAGCTCTTAATTAGACTGATCTAGAATAGAATGTTCTGAAGTTTCTATTTGTTCTCTTGAACCAATTTCCAACCTTAAGTTAATTAATTCCGTTCTTCAGTTTTACTAGAATCTCTACGAGGTGAATCATGAATGGCATGTTCATCAAACACTCATCTCTATTAACCACTACATTCCTTGTCTCTGGACACCACAACTTATAGCTTTATATACTTGATTTATATCGAAAAAAGATACACTTTCTGGACCTAGGCTCTAATTTTCCATTAGTCACATGAGTATAAACAAGGCACCCAAAAATCTTCAATCAAAACAAGAAGGTTTACTAGATCAAACCTCTTCCAGTGTCATTTTTCAATGGCAATTGAGGATGAGAGATTAATCAGAAAACAAGGTTTAGTAGTAGCTTCAGCAAAAAAAGTTTTACTCCACCCAAAATTTGAAAGCATACAACGATTCTTTTCCATCAACGTTCTAATCATCCGTTGTGCCACATCATAGATATTTCACCGGCATTCCTATCTGCTTTTCTATTATTGTTTTTGCTCCTTGAAAGCTCAAACAAATCACTCCTTTTTAAAAAAGAATATCCAAACGTTTTTTGTGAAATCATCAACCACTTTCGACAAGTAATAAGCACATTCTTTAGAAGATACCCTAACTGGTCCCCAAAAATTTGAATGGATATACTCAAGTGTTTTCTTCGTGTTGTGTCTTCCTTTAGTGGATCTGACTCTTTTTTATTTCCTAAAGAGACAATGCTCACAAAATTTTATCTTACCGATCTTCTCCCATCAAGAAGTCCCCTTTTCATATGCTAAAGAAGAATTAGAAACTATTACATCCTCTAAATTGAAAACCCTGTAAAACGTACAACTGTGAAAAAGCTTTTATGTCCCCTCAAGACAATAAGAGCACCTCGGCTCACCTTCAAAACTCCATTTCGCCTATATAACTATAACCTTTTGAGTCAAGTGTACTCAAAGACAAGTGATTTTGCTTCAGTTTTGGAACATACATTAAATTTGTAATTGTTCTAATAGCCCACCGAACATTTTGATTCTGATTGTATCAACTATGATAATTTTTCAAGGTACTTTTTCACATAATCATTGCACATCTTGAAACTACTTCATATTTTGTAAACTTGTCCCTGTTGGATCATATATGAAAAGTACATGCCAAGTCAAGAACGCATTCCTTACAAGGTTTGTAACCTATGTTAGAAATCACAAGATGTGCAATCCTTCACTTTGCCTGTCTTCTACAGCATTAGCTTCTACTGTGTTTACAAGTTGTAAAACTGACATGTTTTCTGTGCATGTCTAGATTTCGATCTACTCCTCATATTTCTACCAAGATTTCTATCTTAATTTTTCCTATGTTAGCCAGGCCTTCAGTTCAACTCCCAAATCCACTTGCAAGATGCCTCATCCTCTCCTTGGATTGTAAAACATAATAGACCTTATCCATGTCTCCTAATTAGCCACGACTTTTTTGAACATAGTTAAATGATCATCCTACAATGCACTTTTGGACATTTGATGAGAAGACATGCTCTATTTCGAGAGTAACTTGCTGGTCAAACTCTTTGTCATACAAAGTTACCCCAACTTCAACTATAATGCAGCTACACTTTTCTCCTTTAGAACATCCTAAACAATTTGATTCGATAGATATAGATGAATTTGGGATTGGGATTTCGAATCCTTACGCTACTTTCATCCTACCTCCAAGTTAAAAGCATCTTATCAAAGCCTAGCAAGACTTCCTCCAAATATATCTATGTGAGAATTGCTCATATATTTACCTGCCATAGAGTAAATCTTATATTAAGATCCAATAACGGAATATCATATGTCATCGCTGCCATGCGAAATATCAACTTTGCTTTTTGATATTAGTTCGTTGTGAATTGATCGTAAGATAATGACAATAATAAAATAAACAAATAAAGGGCAAGAACTTCAAGATTTTTATGAAAACCCAAGATTTAATGATTAAGTAGAATTTCACTATAATCAATAATGAATGTATTTACAAAAAGATCTCAATACTCTATATTAAGATTTAGAGCTCTCAAGATGTTGTATGAACATTATGACCTCAACGGATGTGGTGGAAAATATGTACGAACCCTAAAATTTGAGTTGTAGATGAATATGAGTCCAGGAGATGTGTTAAAATGAGAAACGAGCCTGGACGAAAATAAACATGCCGCTTGAGCCCTAGCATGCGAAATTGCAACAACTTTTCTTCGCAATCCATTATTTTATCTCTTCAAAACCACCTCAACCAAAACTTCAGTATCCACTAGAATTGACGCAAACACAACACCTCAGCTCCTACCTCATTTTCAAGCACATCATCATCAGCAAAACCTTTTCCACTAGATTCTTCATTAACCTTTAATTGTTAAGGGTAGGACTGGACAAAATTCTAAAACCGAACTGAACTGATCGAACTGAATCGAGCTGTTCTTCTTAAATTAAATACCCGAATGAGTATCTAAATCAAGAACCGAGGGTTTGGTTCAGTTTTCAGTTCTAGATCAAGAACCAAAAATCGAATAAGAACCGAATCTCCGTATTTTTTAATCAATTTATTTTAAATAAGTCAATTTATTTTATTTTTTTCAAAATAAATTTGCTTAACTAGTTAATTAAACTCAAACAAAAAAATATGATTTTCCTATTTCTAATTTTCATACAAAGCTAATTTAATCAAATTGATCTAAATTTTATCCAAACTCATTATTCTACCTTAGTACCGTTTCTACTGCACTGGAGAAATCGAATTGAAACTCAAGAACACCTCACTTAATGATTGTGAGCTTACTATCTTCATTTTCTTGGGAATTTAATAATAAAATCTATGAAGAACTCATCAAAGAAAGGCGCAAAAGACACAGAAGATTGGACTACGTTAATTTGGAAGAGCTAAGATTGAATATATCATTAGTTGAATTAATGTAGCTTTGTAAATATTAAAAAAATTAATTATAATACAGAACCTAGGAGCCGAATGGAGTAGTTCCCGAACGGTTCCATAATTAAATTTGGACCAACGGGTCCACTTACTAAATACCTGAAAATTTCGGGTCTAGTTCGGTTCTTGTTAGAACCGAACCGAATCAAACCATGTCCAACCCTAGTTAAGAGCCTCAATATTTTCACCACCTACTTCATCTATGAAGATATCATCCCGTTTCAACTCCTCATTGGTGCCTTTCCCTATTTTAATAGTCATGCTATTGGGTTCTTCTTTATCTTTGGTGTTTTGTTTTTTACTCATTCTCTTCTTCGTTCAACTATTCTTTTTTCTTCTCCTTTACTAAGGTCTCGAGCCTGTGTAGATTTTACATCTATGCCTAATCCTTTGAAAAATTTGCAACATTTTCAATCAAGCACTTTTCTGGGTCACCAATTTCGTCATTGTCATTTTTCAAGGACTTTTCAAGATTACTAATGTTTTGATCCTCCATGGACAGCTGAACATTTTCAACCAAAAGCTTTTCACTTGTTGCAGGTTCATCATCAATAGATCTATCATTACTCGATCTCTTTACTGTTTCCATTAAGAGTTCCTCTTCCTTTCCCATCTGAACTGCATTTACTGTTTCCTTCGAGAGTTCTTCATCTTTTACCATCTCAACTTCAGTTACTATTTCCTTCGAGGGTCCTTCATTCTTTACATTCTCACCTTCACTAATTGTTTGATCCTTCATTCTTTACATTCTCAACTTCACTTATTGTTTCCTTCGAGTGTCCTTCATTCTTTACATTATCAAATTCACTTACTATTTCCTTTAAGGGTACTTCATTCTTTACCTTCTCAACTTCACTTTGTGTTTTCCTCAAAGGTTCTTCATTCTTGAACTTCTGAGCTTCAATCGATTTCGATGTCTTTCCAGAATTAGTTGTAGAGGAAAATGGAGTTTTTTTTTAATCACTTTCCTTACGAACCTTTCTCACAATTCTAGTGCTAAAAGTAGGCTTTGTTTTAGGCATCGTATGAATAACTTTATCAGATGCTATAGCTTTAACAGCTACTACAACAACTAAAAAAATAATGTCACTGCTCTGATGTGGAACACATTGAAAAGCTTTAAACCAAAACAAAAAAATGGTGTTTACAGCCAAATATGCATAGCTAAATTATATTCTTACCGAAGAACTAATCTAGATGGAGGACCAAGGCGAGTTTAGAAAGTTGCATTAAGAATGAAAAACTATTATTGCTAATATTTTGATAAATAAAACCCTTTTAGTGTATCAAATACAATGTGGTTTCAAAAGAAATGAAAAAGAATAACAACGAGATGCATATTGCATGCTTGCCATAACAGTAATGAAGACGAAAAATGAGAATTAATAGGAATATTTAAACACTTAATATGATTGATCAATCACCCACTAATTACTTAATAGTTGAACATTCATTTCCCAAACATTGAAAACTTAGGGATGAGAAACAAGAACTTTTGAAATAGTTATTATTATTGTTGTTATAAATTAGAGATTATATTCTATTTTTCTATCTCCTATTTTCAATCACACAATATTTCATAAAATAATATTACACATAAATCAAAATTTTTTCTTCTTTTTCAACCATGTATTTTTCAAAAAAAAAAAAATACGACACCATTTTCATTTCAAAAAATGGGGCCCAAACGGGGGTCATATTTATAGGGAAGAATTAGGAATATAATGGTAATAAAAACTAGAGCTCTAGGAATATAATTGTCATTCACTTATAATCTTATTATTTACAATACTTTCCCTTGAATGACACATTACAAAATATTTGTTTGGGTAAAACCTTATCAAGAAAATACAGTAAGACAAAACTTGATCGGAAGAAAAAGAGTATAGGTGCTCTCCATAATTTCAATAAATGAAAATTCTTTTATCAAACAATCCATATGTTTTACATCAATCTTTCAATCCTGAAATTTCTGGTATAGCTTGTTTCATGACATGATGATTCAAAAAATAGCTCTATTGATCTCTCTGAGAGTCTCATACATATAAAAGTATTAATTTGAGGGTAAAATGTCTTGAATGTTATAGACATTCATTGCACAAAAATATGCCTCGTTAAAACCTTAGCAGGAAGAATCCTACGGGAAAAATTTTAATGAAGAAAAAGATGACATTATGCTTTTAAGTACGCTACAAAAGTTGTTACGCTAAAAATCTTATCAGAAAAATTCAATGAGACAAAAAACAGTGGTCAAGGAAAAGAAGAGTACAATGCTATTTACTTGCTCTCATGATAATATCACTTAGATTATGCTTCATGTATATTAAATCTTACAAGGTAACATTAATATGCATGCCAGATGAGTTGGCTATGATCAAATTTATTATATGCATATCGAATTTCATTCATTATTAGACTAATAAAAATAGAGACTTGTGATTATATCCACCCATGATAGTTTTTCTGTTTATACAAAAACTTGTGAAAGTCATTATGCTAAGAGACATGTATTACATATTATAAGTTTTTATCTATTTCTATTTCACGTAAGTATACACACCTTTTAAGTATTCAGATGGTAGATCTAGAAACTCCATGATTGTAAATGGATAAAGATTCCTGTACATAATTTTTTACACTTAAGGGTATCCACCCTCTCACATGGTGTGGGGTTCACTCGAATATTTTATTCGAGTGGGCCCCATCCATGTGAGATGGTGGACACTTCTATGTATTCAAAATTATGTACCCCTAGCATTTTCCATTATAAATTTAATTTGCCAAGATTGCATCCATTTATTTTGGTCAATCATTGTTCCGATCGAATATGTTTTGATAGATTTATTTTGATTTCTTGCTATTCATAGTATGATGTAGTGTGATAATGTGTAAAAATTTTGTCGGCAACTTTTTCTATTTCAATTTTATTTCTTTTCTCATAATGACATAACTTATTTAGATATATCTCAACTTTTACACCTATTAAGTACCTAAACCTCTTTTGAAATTTTATAATTTGTTATACTAAACACTTATCAAGAGTATATGCCTCCTTAACGGGACTATCTTTATTAATTGCTCCATTTTTTTGTTTTGGAGATTTTGATACTAGAATCTAATATCAACAAGCTTCAAGCGTGCCATAAACTTATCAAATATAATATTAATTAATTGTCCTTCGGGACTTTGATCCTTGATGGAGCATTAAATACTGGTGTGTGAGATATGTTGATATATTTGATAAGTAAATGCATCTAAATGAATAATCTTTCAAACTTCTAGTTCGAATTATCTTTTGCGAGGATTTAAGTAATGATCCATTCATATATTATTTCCAGTTTCTTAATATTGGGAGAATTATCCAATCAAATGACAATCAACAAACTTTGAAACTACAAACTTATTCTCAACATTATTTATTTTTCATCTCAGTATAATGTTGTGAATTAATTGTACATATATTGCATTTTCAAGTAATTGGACGAAGAAATTAGACTCCGACCATAAGCCAATTAAAACAAGAAGAACTTGATGTAGGCATGATGATAGCATTCCCAAAATAAAGCTAAGAAGTAGTTTGTTCTCAATATTATTGATTTAAAAATTAATTGAATGCATTTAACAAATAATAGTACTTAAATCATTTATCATTATCTCAACTAATACTTATTAATCCCTTGTTTGGCCCCCATTAAAATAAAATTCATTTTTCACTCCTTATAAATCACACATTCTCCAATAAAATAATATTATAGGTTAATTTAAAAAAATTTCAATCTTTTTTAATCACATACCCTTCAAAAAATTACTATTCATTTCATTATAATTTAAAATAATGAAGCCCAAATAAGGGCTAAAAAGTTGAGATTTAGACTCACTAGTATTACAAGGAACACCTTCTTGATTTTTTAGTCTAAAAATTATGATCATTATTAATAATTTGAGCAATAATTTCGCAAACTTTATGTTGCGAATACCATGTAATTATCTACTAGATATATCAAATTTACTATATACATTTATTATTTCGATAGTCAATGTGTCCTCATATCATCCTAATTAATTTTTTGAAAATATAGAGAATTCATTCCCTACTTCAACTAGTGATGTTTAATGATCAATTTTCAGTAAAGAGAACAAACATTAAATAGGAATCCATTGGATTGAAAAATCTTTTGGTTCTTCATTGAATATTTGAATTCTCAATTTCCCATCATTATTGATTCAATGATGATCCAACTAATTGTGCCAAACAATAACATATTCAGTAATTGAACCTTTGGTCCAAAACAATGTTTGAATTTGAATAACTATTCAATCACTCAAAAGACTATTTCAATTCTTGAAAATATGATTAACCATGATATAATCATATAAGAACCGATGTCCACATTTCATGGGTTATATGTTTTCCTTCAAGAATAAGCACTAACTAAAAATGCTATATTTATCGAAACATGTGCTACTTCGAGAGCACGTTGTATTTACTGTTCTTTCTTCTAGAGCGATATGTCAATATTCTTTTAGAATAATAAAATTTTAATTTATGCTCTTCAAGAGCAAATAATACAATGAACATTAATTATTGTGCTATATAAGGTACAATAACAAATTATTATTTAGAAATATTAGGATCCATGTATTATTTACAAAGTTATCGGAAGCAACATATGATTGATTATCAATTTAAAATTTATAAAAGAATATTTAATAATCATCATAAAAATATATATTTTACAAACATAAAGAAAAATAGCCAATTATGAAACACCCACAAATGTATTAAAGCAAATATACTAAAGAATCATTAATTACATGGAAAATCGAAGAAAGCAATGCACTAAAGAATCAGTAACTAAAACAATCATTACATACTCTAGATGGTAGTTTATGCATGCAATTGAATAATCATGTGTTTATGCGATAATGAAAAAATAACGCATATGTTTTGAGATTAGATATACTACCTTCAAACTAATTTCAATAATTTATTTTAGAGAATCTTGTTGATAATGTGTTATAAAATAGAGAGAAAGAGAAGAAACTAGAGAAGTCAATAGCTTGTTTGTATTATTAAGAAATAAAGTCCCATATTTATAGGGAATAATTAGGGATAGGGCTGCAGGGATATAACTGTCATTCACTAATAATCATATTGTTTACCATTATTATTATTATTATTATTATTATTATTATTATTATTATTATTATTATTATTATTATAAGGAGCTATAGTAATCACTAATAGTCCATGAAAAGAATTGGTCTAGAAAGAATTGAAAACAAAAAATGGTATGAATCTAAACAACCTGATTGTTCAGACTTCGATTTGGGGCTAAATAACTAGATTTGACTTGCTTTGATTTGACGATGGTAGTACGCTTTGTCATCAAGGTCTTAGGCGTTTCTGTTTCCATAGTAGGAGATTCACCCCGATGATTTTAGTGAGTTAGAATTTTGAGTTCACGAAAGTAATCGGTTAAACTCAATTGACAAGAGTAGAGAATAGGATAGAGCCTAAAACTTGAGCCTCAACAAACAAAGAGTTTATATCATGTGCATGAATAATGCTACCTAGTATTATTTGTGCTACAACGCTAATTTAGTTGGGAAAACCTCCCTGCACCGTCCCTTTCGCATAGGCCCTGTACACGGCGTGTGCACCCGTACAGGCCCTATGCAAAGGCGCCTGTGCAGGTAGCACAACTCAATTTAGTTAGTGTTAAATGATAGACTTAATGAAAGTTAGAATTAAGTGATGAATCTAATTATGCCTTTTGATAATATTTGGTGTTTCGCTTTTTGCCTCATGTTGTTTTACATTTAAATAAATTAAGATTAGTTCTAAAATTTTGCTTTTTGATATCCTAGTCTTCAATATTTTTTAATCGCACTACAATCACTAAATGAGTCATGTCCATGATGACAAACTTAGCTTATGCGTTCATACAAAAATCACTATTTACATATTTCGAGAAACTGACAAATATTACTCACTTATCCCCATTCAATTCGATCTATTGATAATATAAACTTTTTATAGCCACTATTATGAATAGATAAAGTGGAAATTATAAAAATACCCGCTTTTACCTCTACAATTTAAAATTTGTTCAATTCTAAAAACATTTGGTAACTTTTCAAAAATTATGACAAAACTACATTTGCAAACATTTTTTAGATTACGGTTTTGTTTGTCAAACATATTTACATGGGAAAATTGAATCTTTGGGTTTCTAACCTTTTCAATATTACAGAGATACTCATCAAACCTTTCTTTTCTAGGCAATGCAGTCTATTACATTTGAATAAATAAGCTATTGAAGGACCATTTTTAAACCATGTCTTAAATTTAACCATTTTTAAGAAGACAATAATGCCTCTTCATATTTTTGCACTTAGGTACTTGTATGGTGCTACGGTAGAGAAAAAAGAGAGCTCTCTACTCTAAAAAAATCCTCACATAGCTAATAGCTTGTTGAACCTTGGGAGAGAACCGTCAATTAAATAATTAGAAGCAAGAGTAATAGAAAAAACAAATAATAGAATAAGGAAGAAAAAAAGGAAAAATTTTCATCTTCCTCAAACATCTACCAACCCTACCAACACTAGAGGAAATCGCACCGTTGTCGGCCAATGCATAAATCACCTCCTACCAGACTTTTTTGACCAATTCTTTACCATGAAACTCGAAGATTTTTGCCCCCCTGATTTTTACATTAATGAGTGAGAGATCTACCAAACCGTGAGAAAATCCACAATGGAGATCCCCACTTTACTTTGCAAAATCCAAGAATATTTGATATCAATGAAACTATTGAGAATGCAAGATCATTATAAAATCATTCTTCATTATAAAATCATTCTTCTCAAAATTTTGTCAAAATTTCTCATTGTTGAACTAGTATTACACCACAATTGTCGAGGATCATAGTTGAATTTGGGGTCGTGATCGCTCTATTGTTGTAGTCATAGATTTTTTGGGGGGTTTATGGATGTAGTCGTCGCAAGTCATTTCAGATTTGGTTTTGTGGTGAAGACACTAAGCCCCCGTTTGGGTCCCATTAATTTTCATTCCATTACATTTCATTTTTCTTTATCCTATTTTCAACCATACAATCTTCCATAAAATAATATTACACAGAAATAAAAAAAAATTTCATTCTTTTTCAACCACTCATTTTTCAAAAAAAAAAAAAAAAACACTATTCCACCCATTAATTTTTTTACGTAATGGGGACCAAACAAGGGCTAAAGGTGGTTTCAAATTTGGGTTCGATTATTGTAGGCATTGAATTTTTTGGTATAAAGTTGAATATTTTATCTTTTTCTTTAGTTATATTATGTTTTTTTCTTGGGCTTTTTATTCATATTCTTTATTAATTAATTCAATAGTTTAACAAGGAAAATATAGAGATGCATGTGTGGCTAAAAAGTTGAGAAAATTATGAAGAAATATAAACAATGATTTTATTATTATTATTATTATTATTATTATTATTATTATTATTATTATTATTATTATGAGTGAGATGAAAATTTATTTTCATATAATAGTTTCAAGCTAGGGAATAGTGAAAGATTGATGACCCATTTGCACTTTTGTAAATGGTTAAGAACTCAAGATGCAATTTTGCCTTATATACTGAACAACTGTGTATAATGTTATTTTGTTCCAAAAGTGGTGCTCTTTCAGAAGTTTTTAAAATTGGACATATTTCAATTCCACTACTAATTTTTTTCCTAATGTGTTTTCCCATAAATAAATGAGCTGCAACAATAATTTAACATTCCCAGATATTTCCCACCTTGACCCTAAACCCTATTACATTTGAAAAGTCCCTATAATTCGTGTTATGCATGTGATCTGATTGGTGGAGGATGAGAAGATATGCAAGCATAGAGTAAATTATCTCTATTGGCATGAGTTTGAGCGAAACTCATACCCTCCAAACACATGAGAGTCAAATACTTATTTCCATGAGGGTCTATGTATTTAGTTTACTCGATCTTCGAATGAAAATGCTCACTAAGTAATTATAATTGATTAAGAATGTTTATTCATGATATGTTATGTGTTTTAAAGAGTTTGGTTGTTCTATGTTGATGGTGTTGCAACCTTGGTGTTTTTGGGAAAGTACATTTGAGTTCTGCCGGAGGACAAGCAAAAGCTAACTGTGAGGGAACTTGATGAGAATACAAAATGTCATATTTTTTCTCTCTTAATGCTCCGCCTTTTATAATCCTTTGATTTAGGATGCAAATGGAGGCGATAAGTAGGGTTGCAATGGTTCGGTTCCGCAAAACTATTACCGAATCATCAATTTTTGGTCGTACCATAACCGCACCATAATCACATAAGTCGGTTCGATTCGGTTCAATTCAATTCATATCTTAGTTTGGCTCGGTTAGGGTCGTTAATAGCTACAAAAATAAATTATGTTTTATAAGTCCAGCTGTCAAATTAAAAAAAAATTATAAAAAAAAAGTCAATGAAAACAAAAACATAATACTAAGTCAATGTAGCAAACAACATCCCAAATGAAAATACAAACAATATTCCAATTCAATATCCACATAAAATATGTACCCTCATTTCAATATCACAATAAAAAAAAATGAAGACTGTTCATTAAGTACATTCAACTGAGAAAGAATTTTGGCAGCCAAAGATCATGCATTACTTGTTCCTCTTTGAGTGATATCCACTAATGGCATTTAAGCAGAATTCTCATATTTTTGTTTAAATTCAACAATTCTAAAAATTCTCCGTAAAACCTCCAGAGATTATTCCTGCAATCTAGTGCAAGGTGAATTCAACAGCTTAATAATTTGCTCATATCCTTACATTTTCATTAATTATTCTCAAACTCAAAGTATATATCATCGAGTTCCTCCAACAATAAAACTTTATATCTCTAGGCAGACTCAGTTCATTAAATTCATCATTTATGCGGAGAAGAAAAATCACATTTCATCAAATACTTAAACTTGACAAAAATAAAAATAGATACAGATTACAGCAACAACAATTAGCAAACGAGAAGAGGAAGAAAAATATCCTTCTATTTGGGGATGGCAATGGTGAGCAAGAAAGAATATGGTGTAGAGAAGAAAAATTTTTGGGATGCACTGCAGAGATTCGAGTGAAGACAATTGTCGACTAATGTCTTGTTGAATTTTATTTCAATTTTCTTTGTTGTAGGGTCAGTACTTAGTGGGTAAGTGGTGACTGGGTTAGGTTACTAAATGGATCAATAATGGGCCATAAATTTTGGGCTAGACAAATTATAATAGAGAGAATAGTGGAAAGCACAATTGTCAAATTCCTTTTAACGGGTAATCGGTTCGGGAAGGGGCGACGGTGCTAATACCATACCCGCCCCACCCCTGAATTGGGTCACTAAAATCAAATATCATATCCGCTTCATTGCACCATCGGTTCAATTTTTTTCGCCCCATTCGATTCTATTAACCGCGATTTTCAGTTTTGACAGTTTGAAGTGTCATCCCTAGTGATAAGTGCAAAATAATTAATTGGGCGATTTTTGACAGTTTCGACATCGCTTCATAATCTGGGCATAACTTTCTCATTTGAGCTCCGACTGAGATGATTCAAGATGCAAAAGAACGATAAGAGACAGTTCTACAATTTTCATGTTTTGAGATTTGAGAGATACCTATTGCATCATGGTTGAAATCGGGCTTGAAGTTGTTGCACTGCATTGCTTACGTTTTGGAACGTCCCTAGCCTGCAATTCTAATACATGGATTTGACGCGGTTTATTTTTGGAAGTTTCCAAATCAATTGCATGAAAATACTGGCTGAAAACACCACTTTCCTAGTTGTATTAGGACTTTATTTTGTTTTTAATATTTTTCGTAATCAGTCAGAATTATATACTGTTATATTAGGATAATATTTAAAGAGATTTGGTAGGTTCAAAGACTGAAAAAAATGTGAAAAAAAGGGGAGAAAAGAGAATAATAGGGGACACATGCCTCTCTTCGGCTCTCGTCTCAATTCTCCAGTTTTCATCCATGGTCATGTATAGCAAAATTTTTATACTTGGTCAAAGAACATTGAAGTCTCGAAATCAATAAAATTGTGAGATTTGAATTGTTTTTGTCATTCAATTTATGTTTTGAGCATCAAATGTTATTCTTTACTTATTTTCATGATTGTCCATCTTAAGTACTAGGAGACCTATTAGTTCATTATTTGTTGCAATTTGCTACTAGGTTAGATATCAAATCCGTAATTGTTTGATCCTTATAACTTGTAAAGCAACTAAGATTTGATGGTTTGCTGCATCAGAAACAGTTAAATATTGGGAAGAACGCTCGACTAAATTAAATATAACTGGTTGTGCTTGCATTGTTTAGTTTCATCTATATCTCTAATTCTTAAATCTACTACCAGATTCAACTGTTTCGCGCTTGTCTTGGGTTGTTTAGTAGTTAGGGTTAATCTGGATCGCTTGTTTTCTAATTAACTACAACTAAGGAGAGATAGGAAGATAGTTCTAACAGTGAATACTCAAAGTGTTAATTGATATATGCTTGTGTGGATGATCAGTGTAAAATTTCGATGGTGGATGTGGACTAAACCGAGGTTTGTTCTTTTGATTGATTTTGATTTATTAATTTGAATTGTTCGTTAGTTTGTTTAAAATTGTTTTGTTATACTCAAACCCCCAAACCTTTTTCATCTAGCATAAAATTAGGTTAGTCACTCTTCGAGGGAACGATCCTTATTCGCATCGCTACATATATTTTTAGGAGTATAGGTTTTATTTTTGGTTGCTTGCGACAGCATATCAATCGCCTTAATAAAATTTAGCCTTTAAATTGAGGGAACAATTGTTAACAGCATCTACATCCTATAAGTCCACGCATTATATGAATAACCATGTTTTGACTTGAGGGACTATTATGGTATGTACCTTCGCAATACAACACAATCAAAGTGTTATGTGCAATAATCTATGCTAAAACACGAAATGTGGTCGCCTCAACTCCACTATGAGGTACAAATTTTGAGGTCAACATTGACTATTGTATTGGATGAACAAAAGAGAAGTATTTTTTAGGCGTCAAATGAATCCGATTAACAGGTGCATTTATTTAATTAATAGATCGTGAAGAGACTTAAAATCAAAATATACTAATGGCATTTGTAAATGATGATTTCTTCTCATTTATTCAATTGCCAAAAATCAAAAATCAGAAATCAAAAAGTTTTCATATACAAAGAAGATCACGTTAGTCCCCGTTTGGTAGAGACTTTTTTATACAATGAATATCAAGTTCTTCTTGATAATTGGCATGCTTTTGACAATGTGGAAAAAAACTAGATTTCTAAAGAGAGAAGTGAATAATAAATCACCCATTAAGCAACAAAAGAAATAATCCACCTAAATACACTTAAGCTACATTTTTTTTTTTCAAACCGGAAATCTTTAAAAACGCCAACTTGATTGGCTACTCTTTCTTTAAGGACCATCAATAACGTGAGCTATAGAAAATAAGGTCATGCCAGTGCTTTTGATAAATCAAGGGCCCGTTTGGCATGGTTTTACTTTTTTTTTTTTTTTTTTTTTTTTTTTTTTTTTTTTTTTTTTTTTGGCTTTCAATTCCTATAGATAAGCTTTGGAAGAAACTATTTTAATTTTCGTTTGAAAACTAATTTTTAAAAGAACTTCTTATTTCGAAAATGCTTTTAGAGAAAGTTACATGTACCAACTTCCTATAAAAGAGCTCTTCTAATTAGCAAAATTACTTTTATAAAATTAATCAAATGGGTCCAAAAATATCTTTTGAGTTTCAAAATCTCCTTTTTACTTTTTAAAACACATGCCAAAAGGGCCCTAAATTGACCCCAAAGTCCAAAATTTACAACAAAATTTATGGCATAAATTATATTTTGCCTTAATGATACGAATATCCATCACTCAATTTTAATACAATTTAGCTTACCAATATCAACACAAGCCAAAAAGACCATAATAATATAAAATAGAACAGAATTACTGAAGTAGGATGGAAACATGAAAAATAATAAAATTACCTTATTTGCAAAGCATGAATAGGTGTTTTCTCGAATTTCACTTGGACGAACGTGATAAAACAATTTAGAATCGACCATTAATGGATAAAATGAAATATCTTATTAATCAATAAAAATGAATGTATAATTTACAAACTTCTAAACTCATATTTAAAGATTTAAAATAAGTCTTAATTAAAACGAAATTCTAAATCTATAGATAAATCTAAATAAACTACAAAACTACATAACAAATCCAAATAACAAACTGTAAAGAACGATATTACTCTTAAATTAACTAAAAATTGAAAAAATGCTAAAATGGATCCCTAAATGATGAAATTTGATCACGAAAATTTGAGAACGTCATTTTGAAAAAATATGCAAAACTGAAACATGCTTACAAATTGAACTCATACATGAAACTCCGACAATCAAGTTGAAAGTTGTATGCATTTTTATACATCTTTCTTATTCCTTTGCTTTTCTCATTGGTTTAGAATTTTATGATTGTGGTAGTAATTGACTTTACTATGTGTGGCTTATGGGTGGGGTTGGTAGGGAAAGAAGATTGAGCCGTTTTTAATTTTTCCTCTTTTTTCATCCATATGTACAATCTTCTGCCGATTTATAATTTACATACCTAAAATTACTCAACTATGCATTTTACCGAAGGCTTATACTATTTTATATAGAACCCAAATTAATTTAATCTTGTTTCTAAAAAGCTTTTTGAAATTTACTTTTTGATCAAAAGTGTTAAGCCTAATTATAATTGGCTATATAGCTATCCAAAATCATGGTTATTTGAATTGTAATTAAAGTCAAAAGAGTCGTGTTGGTAGAGTCCTAAAAGGAGTTGAAGATATTCAAGAAGATCAAGAAATGGGAAGAAGATTGCTCGTTGGCCGAGCAAAGCGCGCTTGAGCACTTAGAGTAGGTGTATTAGAGCTCACTGTCTGCCAAACGCTTGGCGACAGTTCAGTTTTTGAGCAACGGTTCGTTCCGATAAGAATCTTGATTTGATTTTTATACAATTTTCCAGTCCTATTTCACACCAAACACTACCTAATGTTAATATACAGCTATATGTCCGTCCCAAAAGTGTTGAATCATTATTTTACATTAGAGATCATTTTGTTAAAGATCATAAAATCACTAGTTGGAGAAACGTGATTCTTCAATATCTGTAGGGCGATTTATGTGAATCTCTAAATTGTATATAAGATGTAAAACCAAAACAATTATCCAGTTAGGAATGTGTTTGATTGGGCCGAAACTATGGGCCTTTAGTTAGCCCATGTTTGAACCACATTCTAGGAAAAATGCATTATTCATGTTAAATTAATGAGAAATGTGTGATTAAAAAATAAGGAAAAATTTTAAATTTACGTGTAATATTATTTTATTAAAAAATGTGTGTTTAAAATGATGTCAAATCACTGTTGAAAAATATATAAATTTTTTAAAAATAATGTGGCTTAAACAAGCCTTTAATGAGTTATCTTAACATCCTTTTGAGGGTAACCCATTACCCAAATTTATTAAAATTTAAGCCAGACATCTCATTGCGATGAGCATTTTACACCCTAAGAAATAATATCTGAGTATATATTAACCTATTTTGGTTTTATCTAAAATCAATTTTTTAATAAATTTTGATTAAAATTATTGTATTCTAATTTAAATGTTACATGTATTTCCCTTTACTATGTTATCCAATGTCATTTTTTTAACGGCAGTTAACAAAATGATTGGTTACATAACATTTTAGAAAGTCGAGTGGCCATCCAAAATAATTTTAAAGTTATTGATAGAAACATAATATAAAGTATAGTGGTCAATGGAATTTTTAACCCCACGGAGTTAGACCTTTCGGTCAATTTAAAGTGAATCTTTGAGATAGACCTTGTAACGACTCAAATTCTATTATGAAATTTAATATGAATCGTTACCAAAAAAATTTCTTTAAAATTTGTACATTATAATTAATTAAAAATGATATGGACAAAATTGAGAGGAAAATATATTGCCAATTAATAATTCAACAAGATTTTATTTAAAATTACTGAAGCTGCCTTTTGCACAATATTGCATCAATTTATAATATGTAAATCCAACCATAGTTCGTACTCAATGTCAATTCCATTGGTAAGCACTTTCACAAAAAAGGACCAAATATCCTTGTTTTCGTATTTCGATATAGAATCATGGAAAATGAGAAAAGGAAGTATATGGTTAAATGGATAAAATGCCTTACAGCATACTTAGACAATTAAGGAAAAAGTGATAATAATTAATTTATTAGAAAGTAGAAAATTATACTTAACAAACATGTTGGGAATAATTAAACATAATTGTCCATGGCAATCAAATTAAAAGAAATAAAGTTACATGCTTAAATTTCAGATCTTAATCTCATGGACTGAGGCATCATCGAACTGTCCTGCTCCAACAATACCTGTACTAACCTGCGGGGTAGGCCAGGAAATGGGAGAGTATGGAAAATATTCAGTAGGATATGAATATTGGTGCAATCCCAAATAAAAATTTAAAATATGTATCAAAATATCATATCGTTATCTTATCTTTAGCAATTGGTAAGAGTTCAATACATATCATATCTTTGGTAGCAGATGACCATATCATACATATCATGTCATAAATTTAACTTTCATAGGCATGAAAATTTATCAACATGAAAAAAAAATAATTTAAATGGGATAAAAATCAATTGCACCTCATTATCCTACCTTAATTGATAAAAAGAATTGTTGGAAGAAAAGCAAGAATTTCACGTCCCCAAAATCTTTATTTTCTGCTTGTGGTGTTGCTGCCACCGTAACAAGTATCTGTGTTTCTTTTTCTCTTCCTTTTTTTGTTTAGGGTAGATAATGAGTACTTATTTACGGCACTTAAAATTTAAGAGGTACATTGCCATGTTTTTTCCCCTTAAAGTCTCAATCCCATTATTTCATACAATGAAATATAACTTTTCCCTAATCAATCTACACATGACAGTCTATCCCCATCAAATCTCAAATCAAAACAAACAAACAAATAAATAATAAATAAATAAACTACCTTATCTACAATCTAGTACGTGTCAATTAGCCCATAATAAAAAAGGAATACTCGCAAACACCCATACATGTGGCAATAGCACATTTTCATTCAAATTTTTAATTAAATTGAAGAGTTAGTTTTTAATAACTTCTTCAAACCAAAATATCTTGGAGTTGACTTATTCGAATCAACTTTTTCTCAAGCCTAAAATTGATGATTATTACGATATACCAAACGAGTCCAATATTGATATATTTATAAACTCTATCAATATTTAAATATTTGACCCCAAATAAAATTGAATTTAATATATATTACTTTAGTTCTCCAACTTTCAAAATATAAAAAGATAGTTGATAGAATAAATAATTTTATTTTATAATTTTTTTTGGGGCGTTATAGACCTTTGATCAATTGATGTAAATCCTTCATAGTATGTAAATTCTAAGAAATTCCTATGAAATGTTCTAGTATGATACATTATCATGTTTCTATTCTTACTATCAATTTTAGATTAATTCGGATCGTGTTGTGCATGACGAATTGATGCAGTAGCTATGCCAATGGTCATCAAGTAACATAGAGTTTTCTAGGATCTTTTCATTAATTATAAGTTTGACATGCTAAGTGAAGGAGCTCTCTTTTATCCTACATATGACAAGTTGTATGCACTAGTTCAAGTTTTTGAGAGATGGCAGAGCTATCTATGGCCAAAGGAGTTCCTGATTCACATTGACCATGAGTCTTTAAAGCATCTGAGAGGTCAAGGTGAGTTAAACAAGAGGCATGCAAGATGGACGGAGTTTATAGAAATATTTTCATATGTCATTCGATATAAACAAGTTAAAGAAAATGTGATAGCGGATGCATTATCGAGCAAGTATGTGCTTATAACTTCTTTAAGTGCTAAATTGTTGGGTTTTGAATACATTAAGGACATGTATGCTAATGACCCAGATTTTTCTAGCATATACGAATCATGTGATGAAGGAGCTATAGATAAATTCTTTAGGCATGATGGTTATTTATTTTGGGTTATGTGTTCCTAAATGTTCAATGAGAGAATTGTAAGAGAAGCACATAGTGGAGGTTCAATGGGATATTTTGGGGGTTATGAAGACCTTAGAAATGCTAAGCGAACAATTTTATTGGCTTAATATGAAAATTGATGTTGATTGGGTTTGTAGTAGATGCATCACTTTCAAAAAGGCTAAGTCCAAGGTTTTACGGGGTTTGTATACACAATTACCTGTTTCTAGTGAACCATGGGTTGACATATTTATGGACTTTGTATTGGATATAAACCTAGGACTATAAAGAGAAGAGATTCCATATTTGTGATAGTAAATAGATTTAGCCCCCGTTTGGCCCCCATTTTTGGTAATGAAAATAGGAGGAATAGTGCTTTGTTGAAAAAATGAGTGGTTGAAAAAGAAGGGAAAATTTTCGATTTACGTGTAATATTATTTTATGGAAGATTGTGTGGTTGAAAATAGGAGAGAAAAAAATAAAATGTAATGAAATGCAATTTAATGAGGGTCAAACAAGGGCTTAGTAAAATGGCACACTTCATTCCAAGTCATAAAACTGATGATGGGACAAATATTGCTGATCTTCTTCTTCTTCTTCTTCTTCTTTTTTCTTTTTTTAAAGTAGTGCATTTACATGGGATCCTAGGAGCATAGTATCAAATAAGAATGTTAAATTTCTTAGTCACTTTTGTAAGGTTTTGTGGAATAAGTTAGTTACAAAGTTATTATTCTCTAAAACTTGCTACCCCAAATCGATAGACAAACTGAGGCCATTAATAGGACTATGGTACAATTGTTATGCACTATTGTTAATAAGATGGCACACTTCATTCCAAGTCATAAAACTGATGATGGGACAAATATTGCTGATCTTCTTCTTCTTCTTCTTCTTCTTTTTTCTTTTTTTAAAGTAGTGCATTTACATGGGATCCTAGGAGCATAGTATCAAATAAGAATGTTAAATTTCTTAGTCACTTTTGTAAGGTTTTGTGGAATAAGTTAGTTACAAAGTTATTATTCTCTAAAACTTGCTACCCCAAATCGATAGACAAACTGAGGCCATTAATAGGACTATGGTACAATTGTTATGCACTATTGTTAATAAGAATTTGAAGAGTTCATACAATAGGGCCACGTATTTTATTGCTTCTTATTCACATTTTGAAATTGTATATGGTTTTAATCCACAAACACCTATGGATTTAATTCCTTCACAGGTTAATGAATGAGGTAGTTTAGACTGAAAGAAGAAGGTTGAATAGGTCCTATCACTCCATGAAAAGGTAAGGTTGTAAATTGAAAAGAAGAAGAAGCACTATGTGTCTCAAGTAAACATAGGTTGGAAGAGCATTACATTTGAACCATGGGATTGGGATTGGGTACACTTGACAAAGGAATGATTTCCAGACCAATGAAATTAAAGTTGCAGCCACGAGGAGATGGTCCACTTCAAGTCTTGGAAAGCATCAATGACAATGCCTACAAATTAGATCTTTTTGGTAAGTATAATGTTTCAGCTACTTTTATTGTTTCTAATCTCTCTGTTTGATATAGGCACAGATTTAAAGTCGAATCCTTTCGAAGAAGGAGGTGATGGTGTAATCTAAGGAACTAAGGCAAGTTTGGGCATGGATCCATTGATCGTTAAAGAAGGAACAATAACTACCATGAGCAAAGTGGGTTAAAGAAACAATGGGATTACTTGTGCAAACAACAATGGAGAAAACGTCAATCTTGGCAAGCAAAGGAACAAGTTTCATGTTGGGCTTCAGAGAAAAATAAGTTGGTTCAACATGATTCAAGCATTGGATGAAGAGGGGATGATCGGACAACAATGCCACTACATAGTTCTCTGGGCTATGAGACCGCATAACGTGTTGCAGAAAAGCTGGGAGCCAATTCCAACTCTTCTATGCGACCACATGGGACTGTACTATGCGGCCACATAGTGCATTTTTGACACAAAATTTGGAAAATTCGTGAAATCTTTTATTTATGATAAAACTCTAAAAGTAGTAAGACCAAATGACATAACTAACCACTCATGTAATCTATATTTAGTCTTGCAAATAGTTTTCTAATTCATCTCCTTCTTATTTGGAGATAACCACTTTAAGATTTATTTTACTAAAAAAGCATGACCCATGCAATTTATCAAGCATATCATCTAATGGTATGGAATAGCAATACATTATCGTTATATTGTTGATTGCTTTGCAATTAATATACATTTTTCACATCCCATCATTTTAGGCACAAGTAGCACTAGCACCGCACATGGACTCGTGACCTTCCTCATGTGTACTCTTTGAAGCTCATTTGTCTTCTCAGAATTACTCCCATTGGCTAGTTGGTTTAAATTACTCCTCGGTACAAAGTCAATATGTTGCTCAATGCCTTTACTGATGGTTACCCTGCTTGTCCTCAGGGAACACCTCCTCAAATTCCTAAAATTAAGAAATGCCAAACTATGGAGGAATTTGGTTCCTCAAGATTAAGTAAGGATTCCTTGTAAACCAACAAGTTGGTGGGTGTCGAGATAGGAAGAATGAAGGATATAGGAGTTAGGTATGAATGGAGAGGTAGAGATCTTGGTGGAGATGGAGTTAATAGAAGTATGGGCAACTGACAATTCCTTCATTCAAAGGAAGGAGTGATCCTAAGGTCTACTTGGAGTGGGAGAAAAAGATTGAATTGATATTTGGCTGCCACAACTACCTGGAAGGAAAGAAGGTAAAAATTGCAGTACTTAAATTTTTAGATTGCGCTATTACTTGGTGGGGTCAAGTAGTGACAACTAGAAGAAGGAATCGTGAGAGGCCTATTAATACATGGGAAGAACTGAAGGCTATCATGAGGAAGAGATTCATGCCTAATCATTACTATATGGATCTTCATCAAAAATTGCAAAACCTTTACCAAATACTAGGAGTTTGAAGGACTATCATAAAGAGATAGAGATGATCATGATTAGAGCAAATGTTGAGGAGGATAGGGAGGCCACTATTGCTAAGTTTTTAAATGCGTTGAATAGGGAAATAACTAATGTGGTGGAATTGTAACATTATGTATAATTGGAAGACATGTTACATGTCTCTATGAAGGTAGAGAGACAATTGAAGAGGAAGGAACAGCTAGGTATCCATTGGGTTCTTCAGGTTTTAACTCTTCTTTGAAGCTAAGGTGGGATGATAATAGTGTTGATGGGGCTATTTTGAGTAGCAAGATCGAATCATTAAGGGAAAAGGAGGAAGTTGCTAGCAGAGCTACACACAAGGCGAATTCCCAACCAATAGGAATTGGGGTATCAAATGCTTTAAATACTTGGGATTGGGGACACATTGCTTCTCGGTGTCCAAACAAAAAGGCAATGATCTTGCGTACCAATGGGGAAGTAGTGAGCGATAGTGATGGAGATGAGATGCCTAAATTAGAGGGTTCTAGTGATGGTGATGGAATAGAGTACCTGAACGAAAGGAAAGTAATTGTGGTGATGCATGCTCTCAATGCACAAATCAAAGTTGATGAGGAGTAGCAATGGGAGAACATCTTTCATACTAGATGCCATGACAAGACATCCCAAGCTTTATAAATTGTAGCTGTTGGATATTCGTGGAGATGTTAAGCTAGTATGTAGGCAAGTCTTGGTGAATTTCTAGATTGGGAGGTATAGTAATGATGTGATATGTGATGTAGTTCTTATGCATACTGGACACATTTTATTGGGTAGACCGTAGCAGTATTATAAGAAAGTGAAGCGTGATGGATTCAAGAGTAACTACGACTTTGTAAAAGATGGGAGAGATGTTACTCTTGTAACCTTAGTACTACAACAGGTTTACGATGACCAAAATTTGAGAGGTGAGAAAGAAAAGAAAAGCAAAGAGAGGATAGGACAGAAGTAAGTGAGGTGGCTAAGTGTGAGAAAGAAGAGCAGAGTCAGAGAATAAAATGAATATTTCAAGAGGAGAGAAAACTTCAAAGTGAGTTTCTATGCGAAAAGGAGTGAGATTTAGAGTACTTTAGTGAGGACTAACAAACTCCCCAATTTGGATATTTCTTTATTACAGGAGTTCAAAGACTTGTTCCAAGAAGATTTAATTACTGGGATACCACCCATTGAATATCCAATTGATTCGATGCAAGTGGAGAATTTGATAAGCATTGAAGGAGGAGTATTCAACAATGACATGGTAAAGTATCAATACCCCATACATGGGTTAGACGATGGTCTAGAATGTAGGAATAGTATTCAACATGGGGCATGTACTTTTACACATATTAATACGTCTAAAACTTCTGCGAGAATGATTAATCATTTGTCACATGCATTTATAAGCAATCGTTTACTAATTTATGATATTCCAGTATGTTACAAAAACTTAATTTAGCATGTCAGACATTGTTGGTGGTTTGAGGCATGAGAATATATATTTCAATCTTCAAATCCTTAATTGTTTTGGTCCGAATTTATGGAATATGTTGGAAACAAATTTAGTATCATCGACTACTTCTACTACACATTTTGATATGGTTTATGGGTTAAATTCACTAACATTGTTTGGTTTAATTCCTTTAACTATTGTTGTAAGTGGTAGTCTAGGTGGAAATCAGGAGATTGAATTATATGCATTACAAGGTAGCAAGTAGAAAATGCATAAGGTATTCAAAATTTTTGGTATCTTTTATAATCTTTAGAATTTTATTTCGTTTTAACTAGGTTTACGAAATCTTTTATTTATTCTACAACTGTAATTTATGGTGACTTTTAGTATGTTTAGATTTTAATTCCGTTTTTAGCCAGATTTTATGGGTTTCCTATAAATAGGACTCATTATTTTTACATTGTAAACAACTTTCGTTCATTCAATAAGAGAGATTATTTTGTGACCAATTTTTGTTTTCAATTACTTGTTTTTCATCGAACTAAATTTCGAACTTATCAAAAATTATTTTCTTGTAGCATTCAAATAACCTGATTGAGATTCTTATATCTTGTGATCAAGATTATCGCCGATTATGTTAGTTCTTTGGTTGAATATTCTTGGATCAAACTCTAAATTTTGACTTCTTGGCTTTCTTGGGTCTATTCAATATTTTGAGAGATTCAGAGTTGCTACTGCTATATGGATTCACATCAAACATTGTTAGGATGAAGAAAACTACCATGAAAATGTCACTTTTTTAGAATAGTACAATTGACATCAAGTTTAGTAGAAGTCTTTGATTCATCATGATATAAAAATAAAGGCCAATTTGTCCACAATGCAATACTAAGTTGTATATATTAGTCATAAAAACTCCACTTTATCTTCATTATTATAGCATATATCTATTTTCTACCAAGTTAACGATAGACTAAAGTAGTTTTCTAACTCTTGAGTGCACTATCAACATACGAAAATCTAATGACTTATTGTCATCATGTAGAAAAGACTGCATAGTAATCAAGATTCACAACACATTAAATAGTGTCAAGTCATATTTTGGCATGAAATACTGTAAGGAATTCAACATTAAAGATGGAAACTTACCTTTAGAGGACAATCAACACATAGTTCCACTATCCCCTCTTATATTTCACAATAAATTTGATAAATCGAAAGTTTCGTAAGAGAATTGGAGCAGGCTACCGTGAGACAAAAAATCTTCTTCCTAAAGAAGGTTCAATATGGAAATAATTCCAGAGGCAATCTAGCTCCAATACCAATATAAGGTTTTTACAACATGCTTGTGTTGGGAAACTACTTAAACATGTGTAGTGGAAAATAAAAAAAATTTCGATTCCCACCAGGATTCATCTTTGTGTTTAGATAGAAATTGTACATTTTACAAGATCTGCAAACTCCTTTGCTATTTTTTCGTTCCAACAATCTTGATTCGTCATCTACAGCTGTCCAATTGTCAGCCTCAATGGTGATCTACATAGAGAACAAGATTATAGGACTAGGATTTTTTCTTCTTGTGCTAGAAAGAATGAATTCTCTACAGATTTTGAAAACCCTAGTCATATTTATATAAGCTCAAACGGGTTTGACCTAACTAGGTCTAATATTTAATTAACTCATTTAATTAAATCATGTCTGTGCATTAACTGATCCAATTAATTAATTCGGGCCTATAAATAAGCAACCCAATTAATTAATTTATCTAATGCTTGTAAGATTAATTAATTGATAAATTACAATCTTCTAATTCTCTTTTTGTGTGCGACCCATCAACTCCATATCACAATGCCAAACGACGTGAAATATTATTTTGACCTAATCAAAATTGATAAATTAAAACACACGTTTAATTTATTACCAATTCACACTCACCGTCCCAAATTGACATATAATATATGTCAAGGCAATATATGTAACAAGAAATGTCACATGGTATGATAAAACCAAACTCGTTCATTTACTGTGAAAGTATAATCCCTTCGTCAATATAATCCGATCAATTACAAGATATGAAAGCGTGTCAATTCTGATTATTGATCATATCTTTCATCCCACTATTAAGTCAATATAAGTCGAAAACTCCTTTTCAACTTCTGAATACACATTGGCAAAGAATTTCACTATCGACTTAATTGAATGAAATGCAGATCATAATCTCTTACTATCTATGAGTGACGAATCCTCTATTAGTCATTCACAACTTTCATACAATTCTTGAGATAGTTGAACGATGCTGTATTAGTGGCTATTGACAAGCAACATCCAACACCGTCAAAGCATAATTGTCCTCATATTCTTCACTATGACGACCTTAAGTCAAAGGACCGATTTCACTACCGAACATTAGAGATTAACCATCGACACTTAGATAGTTATCTATGTGGAATCTCTCGGTGGGTCCAATGTTTTGTTCTATAACAAAAATCCATGTATTCATTCAAGTGTCACCACACTTTCGCTTGTGAGATCTGCTACTTACTTCACAAGTAAGAAATGTCACACGTGATGATCTATCCGTAATAACGATATCCGTATCTGGTCATTACTTATGACCACAGATGATTTAAGATTCAATCATATGTAATTTGTATCTCACAATCACAACTCCTTGTGATTAACAAATTACTAAGATTTAAATCTACGGATTCCATTATTTAATTCAATCGAATATTAATTAATTAAATAATAGATCTGCTATAAATCACATCCACTATATATTAAAAGGTGTTTATGTCCAAAGTCGATTGGACTTAGGGCATAACACTTACAAACTCCCACTTGCACTAGATCCAATCACTTAAGTACCTAATATCATAAGAATCTACATGAGGATCATGTTTATACTGCGACAACTCTTTGTCAATGGATCTTTAAGATATTCTCACTTTGATCGGATCTTAGTGTGAGAGTATCTCTACCTATTTGTTTCTCTACTTTTAGTTTGAATCCTTTGAACCTTTTAAGAACTTCATGCTTGAATTTCATCAAATATACATGATCACTGATGACATAAGAGAGACCTCATCTAACATTAATTGTCATGGGTCCATATACATTACTATGTCTTATGCCAATATTTATCTAGACTTGTTCATTTTCAAGTAAAAGGAGATTTGGTTAGTGTGCCGAACAGACATGATTTGCACTTGTCAAATTATTCAAAATCACGCATACATCTCAATGTAATTTTGGAATTACATTTCATCTATATGACCATTTCACTTTTATGCCTTTTAACTTCCACACTCATTATAGAATGCTTAGTGTTTAGAATATAAATGTTATTTTATAGCTTACCATAACCATTAAGATCTTTATCAAGTTAATCAAGAACAACAATTGTTCTTGACATTAAAATAGCCCATATCAGAACATGAAATTCATTTTAATGTTTCAGCTATGGTGGGTACAAAGCAACATTTCTCTAATTCCAATACTAAGTCTAAAGGCAATGACAAGAAGTAGCTCCTACAGGCAATGCAACAACAATTGCCCATCTTCAACGTGTAGGTCAACTTCTCCCTTTTGCAGTGGTCTACTTCTATTTAGTTTCTCTATATTTGCATAAATATGAGATCCACAATGGTATCAAATACCTGAGAAACTCATGAAGTAGATTTAAGCCTTGTAATATTTCTTCCAATGACCTTTCATTCTATAATGAAATCAAGAGTCAATAGATTTGATATTGTCCTTCGCTTTGACCATATTATCCACATTGAATGCTTTCCCAAAGCCCCCCCCCCCCTTTATTTCCTCTTAATACCCTTAGAGAAATCAATGGCTTGCCCATTACTAGCTTTGATATTGGGCTCAATAGTCTTAAGCATGTTAAGCAACTTAATGAGTGTGCATTCGAGCTTATTCATATCATAATTCATAACTAATATGAATAACTCTTTGATAGAGATTGCAGTGCTAAGCCCCCGTTTGACCCCCATTAAATTACTTTCCATTACATTTTATTTTTCTCTATCATATTTTTAACCACACAATCTTACATAAAATAATATTACACATAAGTCGAAAACTTTTCCTTATTCTTTAACCACTCATTTTTCAAAAAAATATTGTTCCATCCATTTTCATTTTTAGAAAATGTGGGCCAAACAAGGGCTAAGTCAATACTTAGTTCGTAGTTCATGATTGAGCTCAATTGAGACACTTCTCAATGTCAATCATTTTTAGTACCTGAGCACTGATTGAAGATTCCTCTGTCATTTAGCATCGGTATAGTTGTTTGGAAGTCTCATATCCTTCCACACATGATTGCTATCATACAACTCTTTGAAATGATCATGTTGCTTTTGTAGCTCAGGTGACGTAATGCAAACATCACACATGTTGTAGTAATTATCACTGCGTTATTATAGTAGCCACATCTTCCTTAATTGAGTTATCAGCACATGTATCTAGAAAGCATGACCAATTATCTCACGCATGAGAACAATTCTCAAATTGCATTGCCAATCAAGAAAATTTAATTTGGCTGTTGGCATTCAGTATGCCATTCAAAACATATGGTTACTCAAGATTTAATATAAATGTAAATGACGAAAAGAAAAAGAATAATATATGAAATGCATCAATTAATTTAACATGACTTTTATTAAATTAATTATACTCTCACTGTTTAACTTAAATTTATGACCCTCTCACATAAATTTATGGAATCCATACTTGACTCCTAGTGAGCTAGGATCTCATTTGTTATACTAAGACCTTGAGTGTACTCAACAAGGCTTAATAAAACATATGGTAGATACTATCATCAATTGTATCTCCATACAACTCCTAGGTCATTAAGCTAACAACTTCTTGTCTTCACACATCTTATGTGTTAGTTTAATATGCCTCTAAAATTTATCTCATTGAATACTCAACAAAAGATAAATTTTAGTTAAGTCGGATCCATCATTCAGAAATATAGAATATTTCATAGTGTCAAACATATCCCTAATAGACCAACCTTAAGTGTACTCAACAAGTTGAAACGATTTAATACTCTAGTTTTTCACTAAAATGATGGAAGGCGAATAATAAATTTGACTTAATATTTTATCGAGGGGTTTTGCATTCAAATGTCTCATCGCAGCAATCGTATATATTTTATTATACATCTACCATGCAAATAAACATATATATAACATAATAGTGTGTGGATGGTTATAGACTTTTACTATCTAGTCTTCCCAAGTCATAAGGAAGACTAGTTGGTCAATTCTTAGGGGGTATTGCATTGATCATACAATTCTATCCCCATGGTTTCCTCTTCTTCTTATTTCTTCAATTAGTTCACCTGCAACTTGTATCATATACTAGTTAGCACGTGGGCCTAAAAAAAATTGGACTCGCAGGCCCATGGTAAATAACAATAACGGTCCAAAATAGTTAAGAGCTTGCATGACAATAACAATAACGAGCTCCCAGGCTCATAAAATGACAAGAGTAAAATTAACTATTCAACACAGTCACATGGTCAAATCCATAATTGTCCACTAATAATACATTCATCATATAAATGTATGCCCATATAATATCTAATATTATATGCAAACACGTTTCAAGTTTCTAGCAATTAAGGTCGTTTAAACTATTTTAGATAAATGGATCGGAATAATTAAACAATTAATTCATCATATTAATCAATTAATTTAATTGACGAGTTAATTAAATACTGAATTAGAGTCCAACTATAATTTCAAAATTTTAATTAAACAACGAAATTAGAGTCCTATTCTAATTCCAAGATTTTAGGGCGAATTTAATAAATCAAAATCATATTTTAATTAAATACTAAATTAGAGTCCAACTCTAATTCCAAAAAGAAATTTAGGGCGAGACAATTTAATTAAAATCAAATTTTAATTAAATATCAAATTAGAATCCAATTCTAATTTCAAGAACATATTTGGGTGAAAAATTAATTAAAATCAAATTTTAATTAAATACTAAATTAAATTCCAATTCTAATTTAAATTGAATGAATATTTTAATCTAGGATAACATTTCTAAATACAATAAAATTCAATTTGGGATCAAAGTTTAACATTTAAGTTAAAATCCAATTTAACTATAATATAAAAGTCGTCAATTCTGAATAAAGTTTTAAACGGGTCAAGATTGAAATTTTAGGTCGAACCCATTTAAAATCAATTTTAAAACACTTTTCAAAATTGCAATCCAAACCCTTTTGAAAAATATTGCCTGCTGACCCTTATCAAATTTCATAAGCACTCCTCCAATTTTGAAAATTGCAGATAGGCCCTCACAATTAAAATTATAACTTGATCCCAAAACCATATTGCAACAAGGGGCATACAATTTCCAAAATTACAATACATGCCCTCTCCTTCAATCACCCAAAACTCGATCTGTGGAAACCCTAGGACTCTAAAAAAAATATTCTCTTTGCCCCCTCCAGATTTTAGGGGCGAGAATGCTTATGCAACTGTAGCGAAAGTTGCCGTTGTCCAAAACAGCGGCTTCCAGCAGCTGTAGCAGTATCAACATTGCGAAAAATAAAATAATTTTCAATTTTTACTAGGATCATCTTTGTGTTTGGATAGGAATTGTGATAAAAGTTATACCTTTTACGAGATTTGCAAACACCTTTGCTATTCTTTCGTTCCAACGATCTTTAATTTGTCACATTCAGCTATCCAATTGTCCAGTCTCCAAAGATGATCCATACAGAGAACAAGATTGTAGGACTATGGTTTTTCTTCTTGTGCTAGCAAGAATGAATTCTCTAGAGATTTTGAAAACCCTAGTCATATTTATATAAGCTCAAACAGGCTTGGCCTGACCCGGTCCAAGTTTTAATTAACCCATTTAATTAAATCCAGTTCGTAAATTAATTAATCTAACTATATAATTCGGGCATATAAATAAGCAACTCAATTAATTAATTTATCCAACGCTTGTTAAATTAATTAATTGATAAATTACAATATTCTAATTCTCTTTTTGTGTGTGACCAATCAGTTTCCCTATCACGATGCCTAATGACACGAAATAATATTTTGATCTAATCAAAATTGATAAATTAAAATATCCTTTTAATTTATCACCACTTCACACTCGCCGTCCTAGATTGATATTTAGCAATCTGTCAGGGTAATACATGTGACGGAAAACCAAACTCGTTCGTTCATCGTGAAGTTATAATCTCTTCATCAATATGATCCGATCAATTACGAGATATGGAAGCGTATCACTCCTGATTATCAATCATATCTTTCATTCCACTATTAAATCAATATAAGTAAAAAACTTATTTTCGACTTCTGAATACACCTTGGCCAAAGATTTCACTATCGACTTAATTGAATAAAATGCAGATCATAATCTCTTATTATCTAAGTGTGACAAATCCTCTATTGATCATTCACAACCTTTGTACAATTCTTGAGAAAGCCGAACGATGCCGTATTAACGGCCCTTGGCAGAGCAACATCTAGTATCGTCAAAGCATGACTGTCCTCATATAAGGCACTATGATGATCTCAAGTCAAATGACCAATTCCTCCATTGAACGTTAGAGATTAACCACCAACACTCAAATAGTTATCTATGTGGAATCTCGTGACGGGTCTCCAATGTTGTTCTATAACAAAACATCCACGTATTATTCAAGTGTCACCATTCTTTAAATTGTGAGATTAGCTACCTGCTTCACAAGTAAGAAATGCCATACATGATAGTCTATCCATAATAACGATATTCATATGTCGTTATTACTTATGACCACGGATGATTTAAGATGATTATATGTAATTTCTATCTCACAATCACAACTTCTTGTGATTAACAAATTATGAAGATTGAATATATGGATTCCATTATTTAATTCAATTGAATATTAATTAATTAAATAATAAATCTACCATAAATCGCGTCAACTATATATTAAAAGGTGTTTATGTCCAAAGTTGATTGGACCTAGTCCATAACACTTACAGCTTGAAAGTAAATTTTAGTTCAAGATCCTTAATTGGAAGAATGAATTTTCCAAATCTTTATGGTTGAAACTCTATCTGAAAATCCACATTTTGTTGCACTAGAATGGTCTCAACCTTGATCATAATGGAAGGAGATCATTATCCATTATTTAAATGCCAAGATTTATGAGTTGTTCTTGCTAAAAATATGATTCTAGGGCTTTCCAATTTTGGTCCATTTCTCCACGAATTTTTACCTATTTTTCAGTCATCATTTCTCTCTTGTTGTTCTAGACTTGTTAACAAATATTTTTGGGAGTTGATGGGTCTCAACGGAAATTATAGGCTTGAATTCTAATTTTAAACCATTCATTTCATTCACTTTAATGTCTTGTGGGTTTGGTCACCTCACATGGGTGACCCACAACCCTTTTTCCATTAAAATTTCATATCCTAATGATGACACCTTAGTTAATAAGGCATATCACTAATTTCAAAAAAGAGGGTTGTGGTGGATAATAGAAGTTTTGCCAACTTAGTATTTGGGGGCTCGATTTTGATTCCAAATGGTTCAGTAGAACTGCGTGTCACTTTGGGAAAACATTCTACCCATATTATAGTACTTGTCTGCTTCATCTTAATAAAGGTATCAATGGCTTTTAAAAGCCATTTATGGCCGGCTACTTCTAATCATAACCAGAGTAGATGCAGATATCTATGAAGTTCCTAGCTAGTCGAGGGCTTGGCGATTAAGATTAGAAATATCTTAGAACTTAAAGTCCATAACATTCAAATGAACAAAAATATTGATGTGATGGTACTATAAGCTACTTCAACTCAGTTTGAAGTGATTGAGAAAATGGAGATTACTTGGGAAAGAATTTGTAGATAGAAAGAGGAAACTTGCATGTCTTGAAAGAGGAATCACATTATTGAGGAACGATAAATTTAAAATTATTATCAGGTCATTTTTTTCCATAGGGATCAATGAAATATAGGAAAAGAATCCATGCATTACTCAACATCATTTATGGCAAATTCAAAACTAGTCCAACATTGAAAGAAATATTTTCAAGAAAAGTAAGAAGCCATAAAGGTTGAGATTAAGAAGTTATTGGCAGCGAGATTCTTCAGAGGCTCATTTATCCAAACTAGATTGGATATGTAGTGCTAGTCAAGAAAGCCAATGGAAAATGTTGAATATGTATCAATTATATACAAACTTAAACAAGACTTGGCTAGATAAGTTTCGCTCCCTTAAATTGACTCTTTCATCCATTCTAAGTTTAGATTGAGAAGGTTTATTTTTCTAGACGCATTATTGGGTTATCAAAAAATCACAATGTCCTAATTGATATAAAAAGATACCTTTTGTGACAGATTAGCATACTATATATAACCAGTTGATGCCTTTTCGTTTGAAAAACATAGAGGCAACCTAAATTTGGTTAAAATGGGTAATCTAAGTTATGAGAATCATGAAGGGTAATCTAGCAAGGATTCATTGTGTGTTCTAGAAAGGGTAATCTAAGTTATGAGAACAAAACCAGATTTTAGAACCAAATCTCTGATATCAACTAACTAAAAATAGAAAATGCTAAAACAATTCCCTAATTAATAGAATTTGACCCTCAAAGTTTGACAAACACCATTCAACAAAAATATGAAGAATCGAAATATTCTTTCGAATTGTTCTCTTGGATGAAAATTTGACACCCAGGCTGAAAGTTATGCCTATTTTGTGCATCCTGCACATTTTCATACATCCTTATGCACTTGGATAAAAAAAAAAAAACTAAGGTTGGTCTTTCTTGATCTTCATTGCTCTTGATTGCATTGTTAGTCCATCTAAATCTTGCAATAGACCTTTCAAAGTTGTAGCCTTCCATGATTGTTATCATTTCCTCTCTTCGAAAGGATTCCACCTCAAATTTTCGCTGTAGCAAAGAGAGAAAATCAGCATCATTAAATGTAGTAGACACATTATATTCCCTTGGAAAGTTCAATTTTTGCCATTATCATTAATCTTTTCATGGATTTGGAATGGTCCATCTCCTCTGGGATGTAAATTAGACATCCTTTAGGCTAGAAAATTTCTTTCTGTATGTGCATCTAAACCCAATCACGTGGTTCAATTGTCATACGTCTACTTCCTTTATTAGCGTAAGAAGCATAATGTCTGTTCTTCTTAACCTTCTCATAGATTGACCTTACCAATTTAGCCTTTCTTCTTTCCATCTAAACTACCTCTTTCTGATATAGGTAACAAAATTAAATCCAATGGCATTAGTGATGCAATCATCGAGGAAGTATCATCGGCGGTGCCAAAACATATCAAATAAGCATGCCTTATATGCCTTGGTGTCCTTGCATTGGTCAATGAAACATTTTAATAGGAAAAATAAAGTTTGCAATCATGTTGTGCATGCTAGATTTTCAACCATGGACGTATGTCATGCATGCATATGAAAATGCTCGTGAATGAAATGCTTAATCAAAACTGTTGTCAATATGTTTTGAAATCACATACTCAATGATCATTACCATCATATGGTATACAATAAGCTCCTTATCAAAGTTGTGTAAATATTCCATCATATGGATTTTTACTTACTTTTTGCCCTTGTGTGTGTGCTTATACGGAAATGTTGGAAAACCTAATACTACCATTGAAAATTAAACATGATCTTCAATTCAATAGCCTGACACACATAATCCTGTACTATGTCTATTCATGCCAAAATAATTTAGATGACATTATCATTTCAAGTTACCAATCGCGTTGCAAAATTGTCCCATAAACCTCATTATTTCTCGAGTTCAATTATGAATGTCAGTGTCGTCTGATTATTGTCAACAACCTAGCACTCCTTAAAACCTATTCCTCAGGCCTAAGAGATATGCAAATGGATAGAATCTGTTTTCACGTTTCCTGATTGTACAAATATTTTTCCAATCCCTTTTCACACCTTAACCATATCCAATAATTCTCAATTTTTTTTATCACACTTCTATAACATCTATGTAAAGGTAATCATTCCCTAAAGTTGCCACAAGTGAAGGGTCTACAGCTTTGAAGGCACTCCCTTTTATAGAGCACCAAATCAGACAATTTCCCTTTGACTATTTTCAATTTCCATAGCATTAGCATGCCACCAGTTAGATTCAAGGCTATTAGAAAGCATTTCTATCCTAACTCTCATATGAAAACATTCACATGATATCCTAAGTATTATATAAAATGAAAGTTTAAACCATCCAAATTCAGTAATTAACACATCTCTATCCATGTTGATTTCTTTCAAGTTTTTTGTAATTAATTACCTCTCTTTTCAGCATCATAAAATCATCAATAACACTCCACAACACCTCACCTCAAGCAAGTTCAAAGTTTCAATAGGTTAAAAAATACGCAAAAGAAATAAAGGAAAACTTCGAAAAATCGTTTAAGCTCACTTGCTCAAACTGCTAATTCCAACTTCTCGATTTCCATTTTTCATTGTTACCTTAGCTTCCTTTTTCACTTGGAATAAGTTGGGGATGATTTGAAGGACTTAAACTCTCTTTTAGGAGGAAGATATGAGATCTTAAAGGGGCTGATTCGTGAGTGATACTTAAGAAAGAAGAAATTGTAAATTAAATGACAAGTATCGCTAGGCATGAGGTGGTGTCTTGGTTAAAATCTGATCTTGTACCTATCCTTGGAGGATTTGTATGTAACTTAGGGATAATATACAAAATATATGAAGTCTTAAGTGAGTTGTGGGGTGACCAATGCTTAAGAGCAGAGGAATTGACCATTACAATGACAAATCAATAGGCATGATGTGTGCTAATCACAGGTGTTCTTTATAGTAAAAATCTGATTTTACATCTATCCTTACAGGTACAAATCAAGTGTACTTAGCTTATTTTAATGTGTTTACTTTCCCTTTACTTGCCTTAAGATCCCAAAATATTTTATAATGCCAATTCCTTAACTGTTCATTTAATTATTTACCCGATTCTCGATCGATTTCAATAGTTCGCACCTCAATATTTATAATGTCATATAAAACTTATAATATTGCATCGTGTGCCTTATGTTCCAAATATTTTGATTACCTAGATAGGGTTTAGGGTGACCTTGATCAACCGAATGGATATCTTGAAACTTTGTCGATACTAATTCTATGCTTTTCAAGATTCCAGCTACTTAAGAAGTCAATCTCAACATCTCGATTAACCAAATTTTCTATCATAGTTCAATGTAAAATTCACCACTAAGGTCGAGGAGTTGAAGGCTAACACCATAAAAAGATCTTAAAACATCAACAATGGAATGCACCATTTTAAGAGAAAGCAATTAAGAAAATTAATGCAAATGGCATTGTATATTCACATGAAATACATGACTCATATTGGCCAAAGGTATAATGTGAAGTTCAGGATTTTACATCTTTCCCTCGTTATAAAAATTTCGTCCTTAATATTGGCTCATCAAAAAGTTCAGGATATTTAACCAACATTTCATCTTCCCTTTCTCCTAAATGGCCTCTTCTGTTGACTGATTTTTGTCAAGTTCCATGATATGAACCCCAACGTTGTCACATTTGAAGGTCAAATTCCGTTGTTTCGGGATCCATTTTAGCATTTTTCGATTTTGAGTTAGTCAAAGGGTATGTTTGTTATTTTTGCAGAATTTTTGTTTTACTATTATTTTAAAAGTTAATTAGAGTTGTTATTTTATCATGTTTATCTAGTTTTTTTAGTTTATTAAGTCAAAACTCTATTTATCATGTTTATCTAGTTATTTTACAAGTTAATTAAGATTATTTGAGATCACTGGGTTAAGATTATAACTTTGCTTTTAGTTTTTTTGGAATTTGTATCAAATCTTCTGTGGGTTCTAGGGTACGCAGATAGGAACAAGGTTCACATCACTTAGGAATTATAATAAGAAATATCTCTATATTCACGACCTAATCATTCACAGCACACAAGGTGAAGAGCATATATCAGCTAGCACTAAGTTGTTTAATATATCACCGGTGCATTAGATAAAAACAATCCAAAGAACTATGTATAAATGAAGATAAAACAGTAAGTTTTTAGAATTTATGATCACTAAGCAATGTATTGAGGTCAACCTATATACTCTTCAAAGTAATCTTAAATATGAGAAATATGAGGAATAAAGGAAATCAAATGACTCACTAATCATCTCATGGCACCGACTTATGTCAAGAGAAGCATGCAAATGCCAATTGCTTCTAAAGCTATGAGTGGAAAATCTGACTTGAGTTGTACCAAAGTCTTGCGAGATATCATTCATCAAGCTAATGGACATTGCATACAATGCCCCAAATCTCGTTCCAATTTCAATAACTAAAAGTTAATTATAACACCAAAATTTTTATAACGAAACATGGTTCTATATAAATTGCTCCAATTTCCAAAAAATGACATTCAAATCATTTAACAATATTCTATGATTGTATAGAAAGTAATTATTTAATGAATCTTATGTTTGTTTCCGTATGCTTAAATTGAAATGTAAAAAATTATAGCTTAGAACTTGATAAAAAATTGGCATACTTGTACGGAGGCACCCTGGACCGACTAACCAATGGGATTTAATTAACATATAAAATATAATAAATCACTTCTAAAAGCTATAAAATTTCTTTAGATTTAGTTGTAACCTGTACATGCCACTACCATATGATCAAATACTCAACCGGTGTATATGCATAAACATATGCATGGCTGTCTACAATTTTTTTTTCCAATTATAATCTCATTCCTAAAATTAACGCCTTTCTTCTATAGCCTCACTTAATAAAAAATTCGCATCTTTTTCATCTTTTATATCTTGGGAGTCCAAATTTCAACTACAGCTAACCATATGAGCTGAAAAATCACTATTGCCAATAAAAGTATATTTCTTTGTTTATTGGGTCTACGTGTACATCATAGTCTCAAACATGACCCATGGGACTACACTGATAAGAATATCATAAATAGGCCTACCCTATGCATACAATGTTTGTAGTGTCGATCTGTAGTTCCAAGGCCAACAAGCCATATGTCCCGAAATCGTTTGTATACCGTGATGGACACCAAACACCCTATCATTAGTCACAAATGACCATATGGAGCCTTAAGTGGTATATCTATTTGATAAGAAGATTATTATTAAACATATATGTAATTCCATTGTAGTTTCGAGTATCCTCAATATCATAACTGAGTATTCATTATCTTTATTTTTTTATTTTTTACTTTTACTATCTCTTCTTTAACGATTTATGCATGGTTAATTTCTCATGTTCATGTACATGTTCACATATATAGCAATATCATATAATCATGACATTTCTCAAATGTTTGAATCATAAGATAATAGTATCATATACATTTGTACATTTACAATGCTATTTAAATATAATATCCCATTGTAGCTAAATTGTTACTTATGGAGCTCTCTTTTTGCATATTAGGTATTTAAGGTCCTACTTCTCCATATTTCATGCAAATCATTGACTTAAAGTCCAAAACAGCAAAGAATAATATAGGTTTTTAGAACTAGTATAAAGCAACCTAGCGATGAGAATCATGGGAGAAGGCTAGCAAGGATCCCTCAATTGTGGAAAAAGGACCAATGACGAGATCGAGAGTGAAGAACATCAATGAAACCATGTGATTAGTTGTTCTAGCTACGTGGGCTAAGTCTTCTATTGCAACGAGCTAAACATCAAGTTACATGTTGAGCATGGAAAAGGAACCAAGATTAGTGCACTTAATTCAAGCTAAGTAAGAAGAAGCGAAGTTTTTTGAAGTGTAGTTGGAAAGTGGTATGCGTGCAATAACTTTGGTTCCTTGATTCAATAAATTATCGGGTTAAACTTCAAATCGGGATTTTATCTTTCTTGGATTGTTATTCAATCTTGTGGGTTTCAGACAATTTAAAACCTATATCATCCATTGGTATCATTTTATTTTTTTTTGTGGAAAAGTACAAATCGATTTCAAGAATCACTTTCTTGAAATTCTTGTTTGTGTTTTCATTCAATTCTTTCATTCATTCCTTTTCTCAAATCATTATCCTTCTTAAATTCCTTGTTCTTGTGGATTTGAATCTCACAATGAGAAATTTTTGATTGAGATAAATTAATTTCTTAGAGTTAAGAAATCACTGAGAGGAAAAGGGAATGGTGAGATTATTAGAGGGAAAAAGCCATATTTGAGTAAAAAACAAATGCAAAGTCACGTATACAAAGTTATTAGGACATTTGATAAGGAAGAATCAATATTTAGAGAGGACGACAATCAAGCCCTCAGATGAGAGCCATGCAATAACAATTTGAGAGGACGAATGTGGTATTTAGAGAAATTAGAGATAGAATGGATCGGCAAGATACAGTGCTCACTTACCAAGGGGGCCTAGAGGAGTTCCTAATGTTATGAGGCAATGTAAGCATGAGAAGTGAATAGTGCTAATGAGTATGATCAAATATTGGAGGCCCAAGTGTGTAGGACAAGGAATAGAGGAGATAGGCATGAAAGTGGCCCAGAGGAGATCATAAAGACTTTGGTCTAGATAGAGTTGATCGGAATTTCGATAGCATTAAGATGAAAATTCTTTCATTTCAAGGTAGAAATCACCCGTGGTATATTTAGAATGGGAAAAGAAGTTGGAGTTTATCTTCGATTTCCATAATTATTTGCTGGAGAAAAAGGTGAAATTAGTGGTAATAGAGTTTACCAATTTTGCAATCTTATGGTGGGATCAATTACAACAAGTAAGAGGAGGAATCAAGAGAGGACTATTGAAACGCAGGATGAATTAAAGGCGATACAGGAGGAAGAGATTTGTACCTATTCATTATTATAGGGATCTTTATCATAAACCTCAAAGTTACTCAAGGTTCGAGAAGTGTGGAGGATTATCATATGGAGATGGAGATATCTATGATTCGGATGATTATTACAGAGGATCGAGATGCAACAATGTCTAGGTCTTTTGAATGGTTTGAAAAGAGAGATGGCAAAAGTAATGGAACTATAGCATTATGTGGAGTTAGAGGAAATGTTAATTGTGGCTATGAAGGTGGAGAGGCAACTAAAAAGAAAAGGAGCAGTTAGGAGATCTTTGGATTTTAATCTTTCTTGGAAACCTATGTGGGATAGTAATAGAAGTGATGGGCTGTTTCAAAGGTTAAGACAGAACCACCAAGGGAAAAAGAGGAAGTAGCTAGTAAAATAAAACCCAAAGCGGATTCCTAACCTTCTAGGAATATATCAAGTGGATGCTTAGGTTCAGGGCACAATCTTCTCCATGCATAAAAAAGGGAGAATTAACCTATACCGAATAGAAAGATCACGCACAAAGGCAAAAAGTTAAGTAAAAATCCATTTACAACTAAAATGCACGAATGTGAAAAATACACTGTAGAGTATTGTTGTAACATTTATATAACCTTGATAAGGAGTTCATTGTATATCATATGATGGTTACGATGATTAAGCTAGTGACTTCGAAATATATTGATTGAGTATACCCTTCACAGGCATTTACACTTGCATGCATGATATATATCTATCGTTAAAAATCTAACATACATGACATAATTTGAAAAATGAATTTATATTATAAATATCTTATTGATCACTAGGGCATCAAAGCATGTGAGGTATGCTAATATGACATGTTTTGGCATCGCGAGTAAGACTTCCAAGTGATCGCAAGGGTACATAGGGAAAGTGCCTTTGATGATCACGGTAGGGTAGACAACTTGATTGTGCTTTATGATATTATGATTATTACGTCGCGGGTGGGATACTTCTTGGGTGATCATAGGGGCAGTTAGGAAATGTATTTCTAGTGGTCACAAGAGGATAGTCCACTCATTTTTGTCGATATCATATTAGCCATTTGATTATTGATTATTGACATTGATCTTGCTCCGAGCTCTATCAAGTATATTAGTAGGTGAGTAAAGGTTCCAATGAAATGAAAATATTTCAAATGAAACTATTTCGGGTTAACTTTGACGAATATATGAATACAATACATTTTAGCATGACGTTTTAAAGAAATGACATGGTGGTATATACTCATAATACTGGTATTATAGGATGCATGATTTTTATTTATTGGACAGTAGCTTATGTAGTTTTTACATTGTAGGTGAGTATGAAACTTCATAAAAGACATGGCTAGCTGTGTGACACACTTGCAATATTCTGAAGTTTGATGTACACAGACGATGATCTATAGGTTATTTTGTAGGCTGTTGTTTTGGTTTTACAATCAGTTCTATTATATTCGTGGGGATCTTGTATTGTATATTTATGACTTTTGAAATGATATGGTCGATACTTTTGTACCCTCAAAGTAAATATGTTGAAATTTGGTAATATAGTATTTTGTCTTAATATACTATATGAACATCATATGTGAATAGGTGAGAATATATTGGGACATTATTATGAAGATACTTATTTCATTTTATCATGTAAAAGTAAAAAATAAAAATTGCAATCGTGTCTAGGTCGAGTGTTCAAAATTTTTATTTCTGTACAAGTGAATGCATGGTTATCTATGTAAATGAGGTGTGACATTAGTGCACTTGGTACATTTTGTGCAATCTGATACACTTTGACAATTTCGTCTCGGCTATTCACAAAATGTGAGAAGAAATCATTTGCTTCTGGAAGAAATCAAATTTGGTAAGTTTAACATTTGGTTCATTTTTGAACTATTTGGCGATTTTTGTACCTTTCGCATAAGCACATTGATGTGAAACCTGTTGTAGAATATATGAACACACAAGATTTGATAGGACCTCGAGAAAGCATAAATTAGATGAAGAACCTCGACACGATTTCTTGAATCAAGAACCAAGGCTAGAATTGTTGAATGCAACAAAGATTGGAAATCCTCGGTAAGTTCGAGATAATTTAAGAACAAGATAGAAAGCAAGGTCTCACTTTGTATTAGTCTCTCAAAATAATGTGTGTTTTGTACAATGAATATGCCTTATATAGGCAAATATAGCCCCCGTTAGGCCCTCATTAATTTCTATTCCACTACATTTCAATTTTATCTCTCCTATTTCTAACCTCACAATCTTTAATAAAATAATATTATACGTAAATCGAAAATTTTTCCTTCTTTTTCAACCACTCATTTTTAAAAAAAAACACTATTCCATTCATTTTCATCTCCACAAAAGGGGGGCCAAACGGGGGCATAAAATAATCCTAGTCAAATAGAACTATGATTTTATGGACAAATCCAAATAAACTTCGAATTTATAAAATAAATCTGAAAAAAATTAAAACGCTGCAAAATAACAAAAATACTCTTAAACTAACTAAAAATAGAAAAATGTTAAAACAGATTCCTAAACATTGAAATTTGGCCCAGAAAGTATGACAATGTTATTCGACAAAAATATGCAGAATCCAAGTATGCTTCCATCCTGTACTCATGAAAAAAATAAAAATAAAAATCCAACGCTAGAGAAGAAAGTTATGCATGTTTTCATACATCCTACATATTTTCATGTAAACTTCTTATCCTTAGCTTTCCTATTTTGTTTAGAACTTTCTTTGATAATTGATTCGCATCTAACATATCATCATAATCATAGCATGTTTAGGAAAATTTTACCCATTTCTTTTCCTTTCGTATACTTTTTGTGCACTTTGTCATATCAGATATTTTGGTTGAATTTTTAATATTTTGCAAAAAAATTGGAGCACATTGGTACATTTCTCATTATGATGCACTTTTGTGAGTTTTGGGCATTTTATGCAATGTATAGTTTAGAACATTTTGGTACACACTGCCCACTCTGGATACAATTTACACACTTTGGCTATATTATGCAGTTTGGTATATTTTTCATATTTTGCATAATTTTGTTATTCTTTGGAGTATTTTAGTAAAAGCTGCACACTTTGTTATAGTCTGAGAGGTTATAATGTATTTTCGATAGTTTGGTAGATATTTGTGTGGTTCTAGTTCATTTCCCGATCTTTTGTACATTTTGATGCCATTTTGGTGCAATTAGTGCCCCATGTTTTATTTTAGAGTGATTAGATACATTTTCGTACATTTAAATATTGGTTCCTTCTTTTAGATTCACTTAGTTTGTGCATTTTGAGTATTATGCTAGATTTCATAGACTTCTGTACACATTCAGCCCCTGTTTGATCTGCATTACCTGAAAAAAAAGGGGGAATAGTATTTTTTAGAAAAATGAGTGGTTGAAAAAGAAGAAAAAGTTTTCGATTTACATGTAATATTATTTTATGGAAGATTGTGTGATTGAAAATAGGAGAAAAAAAATGGAATGGAATGTAATGTAATTTAATTTAATGGGGATCAAACAGCGGTTCAATAATTGATACACACTTTGGTACATTTTGAAAATTTA